>NW_024412400.1:38282049-38305075 GCF_014898765.1 Herpailurus yagouaroundi | reverse complement strand
TATTTGAGACACAGGCCTATCTCAAGAAGCAAGAAAGGTCTCAAATATACAACCTAAAGGAGCTAGAAAAGGAATAGCAAATAAAGCCTAAAACCAGAATAAGAAGGGAAATAATAAAGATTAGAGCAGAAATAAATGATATAGAAACAAACAACAAAAAAAACCAGAAGAGCTAAATGATACTAACAGTTGGTTCTTTGAAGAATTAAAAAAAAAAATTGATAACCCCCTAGCCAAACTTATCAAAAACAAAAGACAAAGGACCCAAATAGATAAAATTGCAAATGAAAGAGGAGAGATCACAGAAATACAAGGAATATTATGAAAAATTATATGTCAACAAAGGGCAATCTGGAAGAAATGAACAAATTCCTAGAAACTTATAAACTACCAAAACTGAAACAGGAAGAAATAGAAAATTTTAACAGATCCATACAACAAGGAAATTGAATCAGTAATCAAAAATCTCCCAACAAACAAGAGTCCTAGGCCAGATAACTTGCCACGGGAATTCTACTAGACATTTAAAAAAGAGTTAATACCTCTTCTTCTCAAACTGTTCCAAAAAATAGAAATGGAAGGAAAGCTTCCAAACTCATTCTATGAAGCCAGCTTACCTTGATTCCAGCACCAAAGACCCCACCAAAAAGGAGAATTACAGGCCAATATCCCTGATGAACATGGATGCAAAAATTCTCAATAAAATACTAGCAAATCAAATTTAACTGTACATTAAAAGTATTATTCACCATGATCAAGTGGAATTCATTCCTGGGCTTGCAGGGCTGGTTCAATATTCGCAAATCAATCAATGTGATACACCACGTTAATAAAAGAAAGGATAAGAACCATATGATCCTGTCAATGGATGCAGAAAAAGCATTTGCAAAATATAGCATCCATTCTTGATAAAAATCCTCAACAAAGTAGGGATAGATAGAACACACCTCAACATCGTAAAGGCCATATATGAAAGCCCCACAGCTAAAATCCTGCTCAATGGGGAAAAACTGAGAGTCTTTCCCCTACAATTAGGAACAAGACAAGGATGTCCACTCTCACCATTGCTATTTAACGTAGTCCTGGAAGTCTTAGCCTCAGCAATTAGGCAACAAAAAGAAATAAAAGGCATCAAAACCAGGAAGGAAGAAGCCAAACTTTCATTATTTGCAGACGACATGATACTCTATGCATAAAACCTGAAAGACTCCACCAAAAAATTGTTAGAACTACTACATGAATTCAGCAAAGTTGCAGGATATAAAATCAACATGCAGAAATCTGTGACATTTCTATACACCAATAATGAAGCAGCAGAAAGAGAAATCAAGGAATTGATCCCATTTACAATTGCACCAAAAACCATAAAATACCTAGAACAAACCTAACCACAGAGGTGGAAAATATATATATTTAAATATAATTATTTATTATCGAGTTAGCTAACATACAGTGTATACAGTGTGCTCTTGGCTTTGGGAATAGCCAAAGAATAGAGCTTTCCCATGATTCATTGCTTACATACACACCTAGTGCCCATCCCAATAAGTGCCCTCCTGTTGCTGTGGCTGAGGTCAAAGAAGTTGTTGCCTTTTTTCTCCTCTAGGGTTTTGATGGTTTCCTGTCTCACATTTAGGTCTTTCATCCATTTTGAGTTTATTTTTGCATATGGTGTAAGCAAGTAGTCCAGTTTCATTCTTCTGCATGCCAGTTCTCCCGGCATCATTTGCTAAAAAGACTGTCTTTTTTCTATTGGATACTTTTTCTTGCTTTGTCAAAGATTAGTTGGCCATACATTTGTGGGTCCAGTTCTGCATTCTCTATTCTATTCTATTGGTCTGTGTGCCTGTTTTTGTGAAAACTGGACTACTTTCTTACATCCTACACAAAAATAAATTCAAAATGGATTAAAGACCTAAATGTGAGATGTGAAACCATGAAAATCCTAGAGGAGAACACAGGCAGCAACCTCTCTGACCTCAGCCATAGCAACTTCTTACTAGACACATCACCAGAGGCAAGGGAAATAAAAGTAAAAATAAACTATAGGGACTTCATCAAAATAAAAAGCTTCTGCACAGTGAAGGAAACAATCAATAAAACTAAAAGGCTACCTACAGAATGGGAGAAGACATTTGCAAATGACATATCTGATGAAGAGTATCCAACATCTATAAAGAACTTACCAAACTCAACACCCAAAAAACAAATACCTGGTTAGGAAATAGGCAGAAGACATGAATGGACACTTTTCCAAAGAAGACATCCAGATAGCTAACAGACACATGAAAAGATGCTCAACATCACTCATCCTCAAGGAAATACAAATCAGAACCACAATGGGATACCATTTCACACCTGTCAGAATGGCTAAAATTAACAATAGAAGAAACAGCAGGTATTGGCAAGATGTGGAGAAAGGGGAACCCTCTTGCACTGTTGGGGGAAATGCAAACTGGTGCAGCCACTCTGGAAAACAGTGTGGAGTTTCCTCCAAAAACTAAAAATAGAACTACCTTACAATCTAGCAATTGCACTACTTATTGACCCAAAGGTCATTTGCACAAAAGTAAAAATTTGAAGGGGTACACACACCCCAATATTTATAGCAGCATTATCAACATAGGCAAACTATGGAGACAGCCCAAATGTCCATTGACTGATGAATGAATAAAAATGTTAGAGATATATATACATATATACACAGTGGAATATTACTCAGCCACCAAAAAGAATGAAATCTTGCCACTTGCAATGATGTGGATAGTGCTAGAATGTATTATACTAAAAAAAAAAATATTCCAATCAGAGAATGACAAATACCATATGATTTCACTCATATGTGGAATTGAAGAAACAAAACAGATGAACATATGGGAGTTGGGGGAAGAGGAGAGAGGGAAACAAATCACAAGAGACTTTTAACAATAGAGGACAAACTGAGTGGTGATGGAGGGAGGTGGGTGGGGGATGAGCTAGATGGATGATGGGTATTAAGGAGGGCACTTGTGATGAGCACTGGGTGTTGTATGTAAGTGATGAATCACTGAATTCTACTCCTGAATCTAAGATTGCACTGTATGTTAACTAAAATTTACATGAAAATTTAAAAAAAGAAAACAAAAGAAACCTTCAGATTATTTTCAGGTTTTTGTGGGGTTTTTTGATTGAGTGGTCTACCAAAAAATGATGCAAGAAATTTCTTTATACACTTATCCTTTAATTATTGAAGTTTTTATTTCTATATGTTAAATTTTAAAAAATGACTTTGCTGGATGAAAAGGTAAGTGCAAGTTTAATTTTAATTGATTCACCAACTGATTGAAATTTTTAAGGACTGTAGCCGATGAACTCTGACCAGCAATGCTAAGGACCTGCCTATTTCTTTATTCTTCAGCCAAAGTTGGATATTATCACTCTTATAAATCAATAAATTTATAAATTGTTGTCAGTCTGATGAATTAAGAAAAGGATAGTTCACTAATATTGTAATTTGCTTTTCCCTGGCCTAGTATAGTTGAACATCTTTTTATACATCTTTAAGCTATTTGAAGTTCTTCACTTGTAAGATAATTATTCATATTCTCTGCCCATTTTTCTTTTTCTGTCTTATCAGATTGTAAGAGTTCTTTGTATTTTAAACACACTAATTTCTTGTCTGTTGTATACTGACTGTGATTACCATTGTTTTCTAGGCAGAAGTTTCTAATTTTATGTTGCTGAACTCACCAGATTTTTCTTTTATGGTTGCTGGGTTTCTTTTCTTGCTATAGGCTAGGTCTCCCTCAAACTGAGATTATACAAATAGTCTACTATATTTCCTTATGTTATTTTTACCATTTTAGGTTTCAAATTTAGTTCTTTAATCCATCTGGGAATTATTTTTATTCATTTATTTTTATTTTTTATGACATTCTCATTTTTTTAATTAAAAATTTTTTAAGTTTTTATTTTAATCCCAGTTAGTTAAGATACAGACTTATATTAGTTTCAGGCGTACAATATTCAACACTTCCATATGTCACCTTGTGCTTATCACAACAAGTGCACTCCTTAATCCCCATCACCTATTTCCCCATTCCCCCATCCACCTCCCCTCTGGTAACCATCAGTTTGCTCTGTTTCTTGATTTCTCT
This sequence comes from Herpailurus yagouaroundi, assembly GCF_014898765.1. Taxonomy (NCBI): domain Eukaryota; kingdom Metazoa; phylum Chordata; class Mammalia; order Carnivora; family Felidae; genus Herpailurus; species Herpailurus yagouaroundi. The sequence goes on along the minus strand of NW_024412400.1, from coordinate 38,300,939 downwards.
CTCTCTCTCTCTCTCATTTTTTCTCTTTGCTTGTTTTGTTTCTTAAATTCCACATATGAGTGAAATCGTATGCTATTTGTCTTTCTCTGACTGACCTATTTTGCTTAGCATTATACTCTTTAACTCCATCCATGTAGTTGCAAACAGCAAGATTTCATTGATTTTTATGGCTGAATTATATTTATATGTATATATATATATATATATATATATATATATACACACATACACACACACTATCACATCTTTTTAATCCATTCATCTATTGATGAACACTTAGGCTGCTGCCATATCTTGGCTATTGTAAATAATGCTACTATGAACATGGGAGTGAATGTATCTCTTTGAATTAGTGTTCTTGTATTCTTTTGGTAAATATCCAGTAGTGCAATTGCTGGATCATAGGGTAGTTCTATTTTTAACATTTTGAGGAACCTTCATACTGCTTTCCACAGTGGCTGCACAAGTTTGCATTCCCACCAACAGTGCACAAGGGTTCCTTTTTCTCCACATCCTTGCCAACATCTGCTGTTTCTTGTGTTGTTGATTCAGCCACTCTGACAGGTGTGAAGTGATAGCTCATTATAGTTTTGATTTGCATTTCCATGATGATCAGTGATATTGAGCATCTTTTCATGTGTTTGCTGGCCATCTATATGTCTTCCTTGGAGAAATGCCTGTTCATGTCTTCAGTCCAGTTGTTTTTTTTTTAATGTTTATTTATTTTTGAGAGAAAGAGACAGACAGACAGAGCACAAGCAGGGGAGGAGCAGAGAGAGAGGGAGACACAGAATCTGAAACAGGCTCCAGGCTCTGAGCTGTCAGCACAGAGCCCAATGCGGGGCTCGAACTCACAAACCGTGAGATCATGACCTGAGCTGCTGGACGCTCAACCAACTGAGCCACCCAGGCACCCCTTCTGTCCAGTTTTTAATTGGACTTTTGTTTTCTGGGTGTTGAGTTGCCTAAGTTCTTTACATATTTTGGATATTAACCCTTTATCAGATATGTGGTTTGCAAATATCTTCTCCCATTCCATCGGTTGCTTTTTAGTTTTGTGGATTGTTTCCTTGTTGTGCAGGAGCTTTTTATTTTGATGTAGTCTCAATAGTTTATTTTTGCTTTTGTTTCCCTTTCTTCAGGAAATATCTATAAAAATGTTGCTATGGCTGATGTCAAAGGAGTTGCTGTGTTCTCTTCTAGAATTTTTATGGTTTCAAATCTCACATTTAGGTCTTTAATCCATTTTGAATTTATTTTTGTTTATGGTGTAAGAAAGTGGTCCAGTTTTATTCTTCTGCATGTTGCTGTCCATTTTTCCCAACACCATTTGTTGAAGAGACTGTCCTTTTTCCATTTGATATTCTTTTCTGCTTTGTCACAGGTTAATTGACCAAATATTTGTGGGTTTATTTCTGGGTTTTCATTTCTATTCCATTGATCTATGTGTCTATTTTTGTGCCAGTCCCACACTGTTTTGATTATTACAGCTTTGTAATATGACTTGAAGTGCATAATTGTGATGCCTCCAGCTTTACTTTTCTTTTCAAGATAGCTCTGGCTATTTGGGGTCTTTTGTAGTTCCAGACAAATTTTAGGATTCTTTGTTCTAGTTCTGTGAAAAGCGCTGTTGGTATTTTGGTAGGAACTGCAATAAATATGTAGAATGCTTTGGGTAGTATAGACATTTTAACAATATTTGTTATTCCAGTCTATGGGCATGGACTGTCTTTCCATTTCTCTGTGTTGTCTTCAATTACTTTCATCAATGTTTTATAGTTTTTAGCATATAAGTCTTTCACCTCTTTGGTTAGTTTTATTGCTAGGTATCTTATTATTTTTGGGTGCAATTATAAATGAGGTTGTTTTCTTAATTTCTTTTTCTGCTGCTTCCTTATTAGTGTATAGATATGTAACAGATTTTTGTACATTGATTTTATATCCTGCAACTTTATTGATTTTGTTTACCAGTTCTAGCAGTTTTTTGGTGAACTCTTTCAGGTTTTCTATATATAGTAACATGTCATCTGCCAATAGTGAAAGTTTTACTCCTTCCTTACTGATTTGGATTTATTTTATTTCTTTTTGTTGTCTAATTGCTTGGGATTTATTTTTATATGGTGCGAAAAAAATAATAAGAGTAACAATAAAAGAATTTAATGAACAATTTCTATATGCCAGATGCTCTGTAAGCATTTTGTGCATTTCACATAGATAAGAAAATTGAGGAGTAGAAAACTTAAGGAATCAGTCAAGTTTATATGGCTACTAAGACATAAAGCTGGGGCTAGAACTCAAGCAATCTCACTCAGGACCTTATATGCTAAATATCCATATGAACAGCTAATTATGCCAACCCTATTTAATAAACATACTTTCCCACTTAATACAAAAAAAATTCATGATACAAGTTTTCAAATACAGTAGATCTATGTCTGGATTCTACTGTAGTTTTATCACAACTATATTGTTTTGAGTTTAGTAGTTTATAGTAAGTTTTTAACTTACTATTAAGATCTCCCCCTCTGATATAGAGGCAAGTGCTCCCTCACTATTCTTCCAAATTTATCCATAAACTTTAAAATATATTTACTCCATACAAACATTTAAATCATTTGTCCAATTTCAAAGCAAATATATCTTCGCATTTGATTTGGATTGCATTAAATGTGCCTATTAATTTAGGAATTGATATTTATATATTGAATCTCTCTATCCATGAATATGCTATAATGCTCTGTTTATTTAGGTACTTCTATAAAATGTTAGACTTTTTAAAAATATAATTCTTGTACCTTTATTATTGAATCTGTTCTAAGTTATTTTATAATTTTGGTCACTGATGTGAATGGAATATTTTGTTCCCATATCTAACAGGCAGTTGTTAATATGTAAGAAACCAATGATTTGGGCATATTCATCGGGTACTGAGCAATTGAGCTATACTCTCTAATTGTTCTAATTCTTTTTTAATTGAGTTCTTTCACTTTCTAGATATAAAGTCACGCCACTGTAAAATAATGTATTCCTCTTTTCCAATATTTATACCACTTGCTAAATTTATGGAAGAAGAGTCTTATTGCATTAGTTAAAACTTAAAAAAAAAAAAATAGGGACTCCTGGGTGACTCAGTCGGTTGAGCACCCAACTCTCAATTTCGGCTCAGGTCGTGATCCCAGGGTCATGGGATCGAGCCCTGAGTCTGGCCCCATGCTGAGTATAGCACCTGATTAAGATTTTCTCTCTCTCTCTCCCTCTGCCCCTCTCCCGACTCATGCTCTCTTTCTCTCTCTAAAACAAAAACAAAAACAAACAAACAAACAAAAACCATATTGAATAGTGGTAAGAGTGGATATCCCAGCTTTGTCCCTGATTTTAATGGCTGTAGCTTTAATATTTCACTCAATAATATGATGTACTGATTGCAATCCTTAGTCTTTAGCAGGTTTAAGTAGTTTCCTTCTGTTCCTATGACATTTGTAATTTTTATTAGAAAACTTAGTTAACGGGGCGCCTGGGTGGCCCCGTTGGTTGAGTCTCCCACTTCAGCTCAGGTCATGATCTCACAGTCAGTGAGTTCGAGCTCTGTGCTGACAGGTCAGAGCCTGGAACCTACTTCACATTCTGTGTCTCCCTCTCTCTCTGCTCCTCCCCCATTCATGCTCTGTCTCTCTCTGAATCAAAAATAAATAAACATTTTAAAAAAAATTTTTTTAAAAGAAAGAAAACCTACTTAACTTTATCAAATTTTTAAAATGTTTTGCTATATCACATAATTTTTAACCTTCAATGTGCTAACATTATAGACAACATTGATATATTTCCTAATGTTATAAAACATAACAATTCTGGTATAAGCACTACATGATCATTCCTATACTTCTCGGACTATTCCAGACCATGGAAGAAAACAGAAAACACATTAGTTCACTTTAATATGATTTTACCATACCCTTAATACCAAAACCCACTACAAAATATATAACACAAAGCTTACAGAATACTTTCACTTAAAAGATAGAGATAAATAATTCTAAATAACGCATTAGCAAATTAAATCTAGTAGTGTGTTAAAAGAATGATAGCAAATGATATGAGGGTATAGTTAGAAGTCCCAAGAGATTCAACAACAACAAAAATACTAAAGGAATTTGAAAATATGGCTGCACATCACAAACCAATAACATCAAACATTAATAATAGTTTTCCTATACACTCACAACAACCAGTTAGAACTGAAAATGAAAGAAAAATATGCTACTCATACCATAGTTCTATTTTTTAACAGAATTTTTGGAAAAAATTTCCTTTTTTTAATGTTTATTTATTTTTGAGAGAGAGAGAGAGTGCACATGAGCAGGGAAGGGGCAGAGAGAGAGAGAGGGACAGAAGATCCAAAGCAGGCTCTGCACTGACAGCAGTGAGCCTGATGCAGGGCTCAAACTCACAAACTGCCAGATCATGACCTGCGCTTAAGTCAGAGGCTCAACTGACTGAGCTGCCCAGAGGCCCCGAAAAAAAATTATTTTCCATGTTATTTGGGGATTTGTGAAACATAATCTTGAAAATGGAAAGTAAACATGGGTGGAACCCTGCATGGTTTCTAATGATTAATTCATGCCAGACCATTTGGAGATAAAGCACCAAAGGCTTGTCTGACTCATCAGATCTTCATTCCCTCAAAGAGAACAAGTGCACCGACCAAATTCAAAATAATATTGGAGTTTCCCTGAAAATTACTGTGAGAATTTCTAAAATTAATTTCCTTTTGTTTGGGTTGGTCTTTACATCAAGGGCACGGCTGATGTTCACTTTAAGTCAGCTAAGCATTGTTTTGTCAGTGTTAACTATTAATAAAACGCAAAACTGTCACGTGTAGTGTGGACAGAAAGTCCCTGGAGAGAAAGCCCTGGGTTGTCCATTTTATTGGAAGTTTCCTATTTCTAGGAATGCATGCACTCATTAACGGCTATCCCAAATATTTACTACATGCCAGGTGCTGTACCAGGTGCTGGGGGTAGAGTGGCAGGCAGCACAACCAGACAGGTCCCTTCCCTCAAGGACCTGACCGATCAGTGGGCTGAGGATGGTGCTCCACAGAAGTTGTGCCTGACCCACCGCTTTCCTCTAGAACAGGAAAATGGAGAGCAATGGGTGAATTAAGAATTGGTTATCTCCACTTCTAACTGAACAAATTGTGTCTTTCATTATGAAAAGACCTGACATCAGTACACCACAGTGACTCTGAATGCCACACATAGGAAAGCCCTTTGCCAGTGCAGTTCTCTACGCCGCTCCCCTCTCCTGCCTCTCCTGGCCGTCCCCCCCCCCCCCCATGTGCTCTCTCTAAGCAGAAGGGGCAACAGCATCTCCTCTCCAGGGCTGAAGTCAGCCTGGGGCAGAGGCCAGCAAAAGTCAGCTTGGACAACACAGACTTGCACCTCTGCCTCTAGGATGGCCTTGCTAAAACCTTGATACACACATGCAGTGTGTGTATCCAAGGTCCAGGACAAAGGTGGGGCACCTCCCTGCAGAATATGGGGTGTGAGACCCAGGTGGGATTTGGGTTGACAAGGTAGTGAGTGGAAACATCTCTCTTTTTTTTTTTAAGTAAGAAATTTGTTGATCATAACAGGAGCCACCAAACTGTCCACATATTTTGATCTCATAATTTTATTTTGGGGAATTTACGGCAAGGAAATGATCTAAGAGAAAAAAAGTCCCAAGATATTCTCATAATTGCAATTGGTAATCATGATAAATTCTTAGCATCCCGAATACTGCCATCAGAGAGCTATAATATAATCTGGATGAAACATTACAGAGGCATTAAAAACGGAAAGGATGTATACTAAGTTAATTCATGGAAATATCTACATTTAGAACAGAACATAAGATGGAATTCACACATAGATTATAATTATATGAAACATCTGTATATATATCAGAGAAGATTAGAAGAGAATTTTGAATATTGCCAATGGCTTAGAATTTAATTAGTTTTTTCCCTAGAATTCTCTATTTAAAAAACAACAACAACCATTCTTTTATGCAAATTAGAACAAATGGCAACTTAGATATCAATAGACACAAGCTATTCAGGCCAGGCTTAAAGGGGAAGAGCAGAAGCAGTTGTCTGCATGTTAGGATTTGCTCGTTTGTCCCACCTCCAACCTCTCCAGATCCTGAACAGAAGACCAGGTTCTGAGACCCCACCACCTCCTAACAGATCACCCTGATGTCAGCTACTCAGACCTAGAGCATGCATCTCAACTCCTCTGGGTTTCTGGTTGCTGCTGTACTCTGTCCCTCATCAGTCTAATTAGGTAGCATTACCTGCATTTGGCTACCTCCCCTGAGGCTGCCTTCCTGGAACACCATCACGTCTGTCTCCACACCTCTTGTGTCCTCCTCACATGGGCTGCTTCCCAGCATCTTCAGTGGAGCTGTTCCTGTATCACTTATCCAACACACTGCATGTAGCTGCATTGTGCCCAAATGTCCTATTACTGAAGTTCATTGCTATGTATCTCAATGGCTTTTCATTTTCAAGGATCTCTACTGAAAGATAAATATCCTTGAAAGTTGTACTATCTTAAGCCAGTTTTGTGTAATATCGTGGCTGGGTTTGATTTTCTTTTGAGTACGGCAGGGGGGGATAGGAATAACACTAACAACTACCTTCTATTGGCACATCTGTTTGTATCTAGCACTTTTTACACATCAATCTTCACAACAACCTTGCAGGAAAGCATTATGGTTTCCGTTTGCAAATCAGAGAGGTTAAACAGCTTGTCCAAGCTCACACTGCTGATCCATGATAAAGTCGGACTTCAAGCTCTTAGGCCCATCTGACTCGAAAGCCAGGGGTCTTTCAACCACCTCACTGTGTGTACCCGAAGTAGTGTCAGAGAAAGCACAGACAGGGCTGAGAGTCCAAAACCTAGCTGTGTGGACTTGTGCAAGACTCCATTTCTCTAGGCTCTGGTTTCCTCATCTGTAAAATGAGGGAGCTGGGCTTAAAAAGCTGCCCAGTAGGAAGGAAAAGAAGGGGCTAGGAAAATGGCCAAAAGGGTCTCCAAAGGCCCGTCTTTCCCATTTCACCCCTGAGACCACTGTAGATTGTCGTAGATTCACGATTCCAAGCAGCTATCCAAGCACTGGGGAGAAGAGGAGAAAGGGCCCAGGGTGGTCACCACAGTCGAATTTTCCTCAGCTGTCACATGAAGAAACAAACACAGGACTCCTTACACATTTTGAAAGAGAATCCTTTCTGACAGGGCACTCTTAGCTGGCAATTTTAAGCCCTAGAATATAAATAGTTTTCCATATAAGTGGGGGAAAGTCCTGGTGGAAATGTTATTGGCACCACCCGGGTGCAGGATTAGCAGTGAGGAAGTCCTCTTGGGACAGACTCTTAAATTGCAGAAAGGGGTTTGGAAGGAAAAAGTACAGGCAGCTGTATTATTTGCACTCAGGGCTAAGTAATAGCATCATCACAGGCTCTGTCATCGAAGAAAACATACAGAATACAAACGAGAAGAAGCATTACAATAGGAATCCCCCTCCCCCTGAAAATGTCAGGCAATAGGGTACAAAACTGTTCTTTTCCCAGGAGCTACCACCAGGTGCAACCTTCCTGGGCCATCGTATACAAATATATAATCACCCCTCTTGAAAACACAAGGCTATACTTTCCTAAGTTTCCTCAGTGTCTTATTAAGCACATCAGATGAAATGAAAGTCAACCTCAGTCAAGCTGGAAGGCATTTCAAGTTCAGCTTCAACCCATCAGGGATTAATGTTGAACTCCAATCCTCATCCACCTCTCATGCACTGATGTCCCAGAGTTGTTTTCCTTCTGCAGCCAGCGCTGGGCTGTTAGCCTCAATCTCCGAAGGAGGCTGTCAGGGCACTTGGCCCCTGCAGGAGCTGCCGTGTCCAGAAGAGGGCACATGGAGAAGGCGCTCAAGAAACCAGACGGCAGGCAGCGAAGCTTGACTGCTGCCCCTGTTCTTCCCAAAGGGAGCTGGCTGTGGGGCCATGTGTGTGCCAGTGAGACAGGTCACCTGGGTGCCAGTGCCAGGGCTGGGGATGGGGCTTCGGTGTAAACCTGTTCCTCTCTGCAGCTGCCTGCTTGGCCGTGCTCTCAGTGGTGGGTCAGAAATTCGTGTGCGGCAGTCTCAAAAGCTCTTATGACATTTGCAAAACTCCAAGTATTTTTAAACCAGACTTTCAGGAGGAGGATCCGTTAGGTTCTAAAAGCTTAAGCCGTAGCCAAAGAAGGTGTAAATTTTTTATACCTCTATGGCACTATATCCACACTGACATTTGCTTCGCTCTCAGTTAAGGTGAAACCATGGTGAGACAGAGTCCCAAGCAGTCTCTGCTGAGCTGCAGGGGTGCTAAATGATGCTATTAATAGAAGAGATTTGAGGAATTCTCTTTGATAGAAACTACTTTGTTAGAATTGACCTTTAAAATTCAAAGCATTGTAAATCTTTCCTATCATAATAGCCCATGTTATATGTTGTTTCTTTCCCAATAAATTACTCGTCCACCAAGTCAAACTTCTAGAAGCTCAGCTGAGTGGGAGTGGGGGGGGGTGGGGCGCTATGTGTCACTTTTTGGTGTTGTTTTGTTGTTTAAGATCCCTGGGTGATTGATTCTGAAGTGCAGAAACCACTGCCCTGGTCACTGAAGTTCACAGCCAACAGCTTTTGTGTTTTCTATTTTTGGTTTAGCTTTTCTAGGTTGTGGAGGCCAGTTAATTGGAGAAGATTCTGCCTGAGCAGGGTCAATACAAATATTCGGAGTTGAGCCTAACGCTGGGCTTAGAAAGCCTTGGGGATGGGTATTTTTTAAACATTCCACAAATGTTTATTAAGTGCCTACTGTGTGCCAGGCACTCTGATAGGACTGGGGATAGAGCAGTGACCAAAGCCCCTGCCCTCACAGAGCTCATATTTCAGTAGGGAAATAAAAAATGAAGAAGTATATATTATGCCATATATTATATAATGTCCAATAATAAAATATGAAGAAAATAAAGCACGGTGAGGAGGCAGAGAGTGATGGGGAGGGTGTCATTTTAGATATGATGGGTGACAGAGTTTTCTGAGAAGTGGTGATGTTGAACAGAGAACTAAATGGAGAGTGTCAGGGTGGGAAGCATTTGAGGCAGAGGCAGGCAGAAAGAAACAAGTGCAAGCGCCCAGGGGCAGGTGTCAGCCCACCAGTGAATCAGGAAAAGACACCTCTTCTTCTGAGCAAACAGTCCATGCCCAGGCTTAGAACATGGGAGCCAGATCATGGGCTGCTTCTTAGACCTCCCTGCCCCCCGAGCCAGGTCATTGTTGTGCAGAGAAGCCACACGGAGCCTCTCCCACTGGTACATGCTTGGGACTTAGAGGAACAGCAGGAAGGCTGGTCAAGTTGGAGAGGAGAAAGGGTATCATAAGGGAGAATGATAACTAGCAACCTCAGTCTTAAAAGATTAATGATTTAGAATAAAAATCCCTTGGTTATGTGAACTAACCACAACTACATGGGATAGGATTTGGGAGCAGCTCTTTCACTGGGCACTTCTTCATCTCCTGTTGCAGTGATGATTTTCTGCCATCAACAATGAGGCTGATGCAGAATTTAAGAACCACATCAGACCTAAAGAAAATACCATTCCAATTTGGAAATTAAAGCTGGCTCTTTCCATGCCCATCTCAGACAGAGAAATTCTCTCCTCCCTCCCCTCTTTTTATTCCTGTCCTTACAGCATTTGTATCATTCTTGTCTTCCTTGAGGCAAGACATTTTGCACAGCAAAGTCAAAAGAGCCTTGGCATAAGTGTATGTCACGAATATTCTTTAAATTACATAAAAAACAAACAAGTAAAATAGACTTTCTTCACCCCTTCTTCCACCTCTAACTCCCTTATGGGAGACGTTCATTTTCTACTTTATTTCTAAATTGTTTATAAAATGTTTTACAAATCTATTGTTTGACAAGCCCATATCTGATTATACTCGATGTTGTTTTAATTTTTCTTAACTATTTGAGAAAAAAAAGTGTTGTGTTGTATTGTGTTGACATCTGCTAGACCCGGATTAGCCTGTCTCCCCTAAGTGGCTATTACAATGAAGTTTGAGGACAAGAGATAAAATGTTTATACATTGCTGAAGGACCTATTAGAAATGTTAATTTGAGACTTTCCAATGCAGTCTGGAGCTGGGAATATGAGATAGAATTGTAGCCCGCAGAGCCATTCCATTCCCACTCCACTTCCTTCCCAACATAGACCCAATTAAACAAGGTCAGTATAATCAGGAAGCCTTCAAAATACATGAGTAGCCATTCATATGATTTAAAATGGAAAACAAAAGAAGTTCCATTCAATCCAGCACTCAAACCTTTTTGTTAATTAAAAGTAAAAGATCACGGGCATTGTTATGGTAAAGAAGAAACCAGGAAAGTGTGATGCAAGCCAAGGGACAGACAACAAATAATGCAGGATCGACAGTTCTCTTTGAGATGAACAAGTGTGGTTGACCCAAGACTCTTAGTTTTACGTGGTTTGCTTGCCAGATGGTACCTAACCCTCCCTCCAGCCCTGACCTCTGTGGGATGGGGATCAAGGCTGGGGTGCAGGTGTCTGTCTAACACATTACTCAGAAGTAAAAACACTGAAAGCTTAATGGTGTTTGAAACAGCTTTGAAATGTTCCTTGTTTCAAAATGGCTACATTAAATAAGCAATCACAAAATGGTTGCATTAAAACATTGTAGACATACTTCCCAAGTAACTGAAAGCAGGGATGATTCTGATTTCCCTTTGTTGTGCTCCAACTTGCTCCTCTGCTCTTCCATGCCCTGTGCATCTAGCACCAGCTTTGTACATAGGTGATGTTTATTACTGCTGGTTAAATATATATTCAGGAGTGTCTCCAGAATGCTCACTGTAGATGTATTCAATAATCCTTATGCAGTACTGGGAAGTCTCTCTAGACAGTGAGCTAAGTGTGTGTGAAAATACAGAATTGAGACTCTTGGGAGGAAGGATGGAGGTTGGAGGAGCCAGGCAGGGATCAAGAATAAAACAAAACTAATGCATTTTGACCATGGAACTCTCAGAACACAAGGCTCAAAGGAAACGTGTCAATGGGTGACCATGAGAATAACCATGTTCCTAGAAAATGCTCCTTGTTCACTTTTTAGAAATAAATTAAGTGTGCTGAAAAGAATCTATTGATAACTCCATATTATATATTGTATTCTTACAATAAAGTAAGCTAAAGAAAAGAAAATGTTATTAAGAAAATCATAAGAGAAATGCATTCACAGTTCTGAACTGTATCCAAAAAAACCCACCTATAAGTGGACCCACATAGTTTAATTCTTGTGGTTTTCACATGACTGAGGTACAAGAATGGACATAAGATCACTGAAATTCTCTCTCTCTCTCTGTATATATATGATATATATCTGATATATATCATATATATGATCTCCCTTTCTCCTCTCTCTCTCTCTCTCTCTCTCTAGATATATATATCATATATATATGTATCATATCCTTCAATCAGTTTAGTGTTTGGCACCTGGAAAATTATGCTGATAAATATTTTCAACAAAAAGAAATTATACCTCAAAAAAAATAAAAATCATTACATTAAAAAACTAAATGTACATGTATATGAAAAGATATCAACATCACTCATCATCAGGGAAATGCAAATCAAAACCACAATGAGATATTATTTCACACCTGTTATCAAAAAGATAAGAAATAACAAATAATGGTGACGTTGGGAGAAAAAGCAACGCTTACGTTCTGTTGGTGGGAATGTAAATTGGTGCAACCACTATGGAAAACTATATGGAAGTTCCTCAAAAAATTAAAAATAGATGGGAATGCAAGCTGATGCAGCCACTGTGGAAAACAGTATGGAGGTTCCTCAAAAAACTAAAAATAGAACTACACTATGACCCAGCAATTGCACTACTAGGTATTTATTCAAGGGATACAGGTATGCTGTTTCGAAGAGACACATGCACCCCAATGTTTATAGCAGCACTATCCACAATAGCCAAAGTATGGAAAGAGCCCAAATGTCCATCAATGGATGAATGGATAAAGAAGATATGGTGTATACACACACACACACACACACACACACACACACACACACACACAATGGAATACTACTCAGCAATCAAAAAGAATTAAATCTTGCCATTTGCAACTACGTGGATGGAACTAGAGGGTATTATGCTAAGCAAAATTAGTCAGAGAAAGACAAACATCATATAACTTCACTCATATGAGGACTTTAAGACACAGAACAGATGAACATAAGGGAAAAGAAGCAAAAATAATATAAAAACAGGGAGGGGGACAAAATAGAAGAGACTCTTAAACAGGGAGAACAAACAGAGGGTTACAGGTGGGGGTGTAAGAGGGGGAATGGGCTAAATGGGTAAGGGGCATTAAAGAATCTACCCCTGCAATCAGTGTTGCACTATATGCTAACTAATTTGGATGTAAATTAAAATAAACAAACAAACAAACAAATAAATAAATAAAATTAAAAAAAGAAATGCCGTATGTTTCAGCAATTCCATTTCTGCATATTTATCTGAAGAAAACAAAAACACTAACTTGAAAAGTTTCCTGCACTCCCATATTCATTGCAGCATTATGGACAATAACCAAGACATGTGAATAACCTAAGTGTCCACTGACAGATGAATGGATAAATAAAATGTGGTATATATATATATACATATATATATGTATATATATATATATGAAATACTACTCATTCATAAAAAAGAATGAAATCTTGCCATTTACAACAAGATGGATAGAACTTAAGGGCATGATGCTGAGTGAAATAAGTCAGAGGAAGGCAAATAGGATAAGCCATCACTTATATGTGGAATTTGACACCAAAACAAACCAAACAAAAACCAAGCTCACAGATACAAAGAACGAATTGGTGGTTGACAGAGGCAGGAGGTAGAGGGTGGGCAAAATGGGTAAAGAGGGTCCAAGGTACAAACTTTCAGTTATAAAATAAATAAGTCATGGGGATGTAATATGCAGTATGGTAACTATAGTTAATACTGTATTGCATATCTACAAGTTTCTAAGAGAGTCAATCTTAAAAGTCCTCATCACAAGAAAAAAAAATTTTATAACTATATATGATGACAAATGTTAAGAAGATTTATTTCCCAATATGTACAAATAACAAATCATTATATTTTACACCTGAAACTAATGTCAGTTATACCTCAATAAAAATTTTTAGTTTTTAAGAGGACCAAAACCAAAATGGAACTAATGGCAGGTGAGCTCAAGGCCCAGAGTCCAATGATTGAGATGCATTCTCTTTGATGTTAAGTATGCAGTAATATAGCAGAATATTTTCCTTTCCATATTAATATATTGCTGTAATCAATAATATTGTGCTAAATGCAGGGATCATCTATGAATCATGGAACTGACTATTTGCCTCTTTGCAGAGATCTAGGGTATGGCAAGCCCCCTGGTAACATCAGATGTTATTTGTTTACAGGAAAATGCTCTTTATATGAAAAGTACCTTCCAGCCATGCCTGATCAATATCCAGCTGTCACACAGTGCATGCACACATGCTTTATTTGGCATCATTCTTTTCAGGGACTTTCTAACCAGATCCAATTGGTAACCACATTCAATAATAATTATGGTTGAGCTTTGAGCCACGATACAACTGTGCTTTATTCTCATCAGTTGTGCTCATTTAATTATTTGCAAAGTTTTCAAACAAGTTAAAAAACTGAAAGTAGAAGGAGAGACTGTATGAAATAATAAGTCACCTTTACTGGAGACGTTCAAGCCTAGCTATATAATAACCACTCAGGAAGAGGTGCCCTGTAAAGGAAAGAGTGGGGAGTTTGGAATTAGTAAAGTTTGACTCTGGCTTTGCTACCCAGCTGCTGAACATCTCTGAGCCTCTCGGTTCTTGTCTGAAAATGGAAGTAGTTCATATTCACCTTGCAAAGTGTATTCTGAAAATTTTAAAGATAATCTGAATACTGTATTCAGACTATTATAAATGGGAAGACAGTTGGACTAGATGACTCACAAGGATATGTGACGTCCCTATTCTAAGATTCTAGGATTCTAAATTCTAACCTTTTAAAGGCTTACAGTACTGACAATAATTTCTCCACCTACAAATATGTGGTGTGTGCTTAGCATGTGCAAAGCACTGTGTTTCAAAGAAAACTGTTCATAAATTATTAGGAGCAGGAACTCAATGATCTATCTTACACACTTGTATAACTGCTTCTAAGGTTAAATTAAAGAATGCTACCTAAAAGGCCCTATCAAAAGCAAGCCAACAGCCTATGTTAGTCTCCTACCCAAAGGATAACTCTGAATTTGGATGAATAGAACGTGTAAATATAATGCCTTTATAGAAAGACAAGGAAACAGGAAGGGCAGAATTGGGAGAAATAACCCTCAAATGGAGACTGCCATCCTAGCTTAGGGAAGCTGTGGGAGGGCTGAATGAAGGCTTGGGTAGGTCTGTTCACAGCTTAGGGGCTACTGGGTGACAGATGAGGACCTCCAAACACCTTTTCCAGTGACCTGAGAGGCAAGAAAAGGGAGTCCATCCTAGACCTGGGAGAATGGATGGAAGCAAGTTAGACAAACAAGAGGCATGGACTCTACAGTGTGGGGTCAATAGCATGGATGGCGTACCCTTATTGGCCAAAGTGTCTTGACTTGTCCACCTGCCCCAACATGTTATTTACAAATCACTTCCATGTACGACATGGTAAGTATATCATAAACCTTCACAGAGTAGAGACATTGAAAAGGATTTTGAAACAGAAGTTGTAATATTTTATTCTTCACCTTAATCAGTCTTCTTGGGCATCCCACTTTGGAGACCAGTAATACAGAACAGGTGAACTTGTGGCAGAAAGGGGAATATGGAGTTGTCATTCCCTGCATAGAAGCTCAAAGGGGAAACACACCCTCTACAAGTCTCCCACCGCTTTTCTTCAAAAGAGAACTTTGTCGCCATGTCAGTGAATAGGCAGGAATAGTGCCAGATAAGAACTCAGTGTCCCCACCACTCTCACTCTAGCTTCCAGACTTCTGCCTGGCCTGCAGATTGCACTTTTCTTCCAAGGTTGCCATAGTTACATCTGATGCCACTGCCAGAAGGTTTTCCACCATTAGGAAGTTCAGATTCTATAATCTGGTAGTGACTGTATCTGACCTGGATGAGTTTGGATGACAACACTATGACTATTTTCAATTTGAGGGAAGGGAAACACTTTGTTTAGACTGTATATTATGAGGAGAGGGACTGAACTTTACAGAGTTCTTTTTATACAGAATCCTGGGTACTGGGTCCACAGTAGGTTTTGTTTGGTCAGTTGATTAGTTTGGGTTAAAAATTAGACTAGGAAAAAAATTATTTCCTGCAAAAACAGATATATAATTAGCAAATATCATAGCATATGGTTGTTGTTGTTTTTTCTGCAGGCTTTACAAAAAGCTCACTGTCCCTACTAGGGAACATCAAATTTGCTGTGGATTTTTTATATATGCTTCATCTTGTGACTGTAGAGAGAAACACAAATAAGCCTATAAATTGGTCTCTAAAAACATCACCAAAGCAACCACATGGGGAAAAAACATTTGCCCAGTTTGCTACAGTTCCCGTATATGATTGCATTCTGCAGTGGGGACCACTCAGCACCCAAATGTACAGAGCCTCTACAGAACTACAAAAAAACATTTGTGGTCTTGGTTTGACAAGCTTTCAGTTGGGAGAACTGGCTGGGTTCTGCCTCTAAACGCTGGCACTGGCATTCCAATGTAATACTTGGTGATTCCTCTCATCAAGAACTTGGTAGTCAGTTCTGGTTACCTTAGAGATGCCTTATCTCCCAGTGAAACTTTAGGGAATGGCAGTCAGCCGGCTGCTTCTATCTGTTTAGCCAAGCCCATGAGGTGTGAGAGTGGTTTTCACTGACAAGAGGCAGTTAGCTGACTGGAGTTAAACCACAAAACCTAGCCTGGGTAGGGTTTGGGGTACACATTTTGATATCTCAAAAAAAGCTTATGGAAAATTATTTCTAAAGATTGGTAGTAATTACGGAAAAGTCATTATACTGGGTTTGGTTCGGTTTGTTTTTTTAGTAAGTTAGGTCAGTTTTGCTGACTCCTTATTTCTTTTTTACTTGACTTTGTCAAGGTATAGCAAAGACAGATGTCTGGGTTGGCACCAAAAAGCTTTGATGACACCAGTCCATGGCATCAGTTGATCTTGTGCCTCATGTGGAGTGGAAGACGGACGAGAAAAGAGAAAAGCAGAAATCATAAAGGCTTTCTGAAAGTTAGGTTTCAGACGTTTTGACTTTGTAAAACTGAGTGTTTTAGTGAATATCATAGTTTATTATAGCCAGTCTCACCACTCTCAGTCATAAAATAAATATGATTTTCTCTAACTAGAGTTTTCACACATTCATTTATAGTCAATTCCATTATTTCACTCAGTGTGAACTATTATATTTTCCCCAATTAAGTGAGCTGATTATGCAACTAAAAGATTGGTAACAGCTTAGGTTGTTTGTGGAGTACAAAGAAAGTATGAAATTATTTTTCCTACTCTGCCCCAGATTCAAGTTATTCATTCCCAGGATTGAATTATAATCCCAGGATTGATTTATAAATGTCTAAATCTTAATCCCTTTTACAAATTAGCATGGGTCTTTAGTCCAGATGTTAAAGGAAATTTGCTTTAAATTGTTTTAAATTTAAATTTGCTTTAAAACAATAAGACTACAGACAGTGGAAAAATAAAAAATACTAAAACAAAACACTAGTTGAGTAACTACAGCAAAATCTCATTTATTTGAAATTCATTAATCAGGAATTGGTGATTGTTCAATAAAGGTACAAGACCAAAATGTACCTTTAGCCTAGTTGTGTAAGAGTTTGCTAAGTCAGTTACTAGCAGAAAACATTTTTTTAAAAAGAGAGAAGGCTGAAACTTCTATAGAGAATGTTCTAATACCTTTAAGTAATTTTAGAAATTTAAAGCATTGAATGATATCTCAGTTATAAATAATTCTTATCAATAATTTAAGTTCTTCTTGAGCCACTAAGTAAATCTTCTTTGACCTACTTAAAGGATTTGCTGTAACCATGAAGGTAGCCTTTCATTTATAAAATGAAAATGAAAGCCTTTTCCTAAATCAAACTGTCCTTCCCTCCTAGGTTTCTTTGCGCAAAGCAAGTCGTTGGATGTTCTGGTTTAAGTGCATGAGATCTAGAAGCAGCTTGCCTGGGTTCAAATCTCCCTTTTACCAATTGGGCATGTTATTTACGGTCGTGGTGCCTCCATTTCCCAGGCTGCAAAGGGGGGAAAAACAACACCTAAAAGATTTGAAAACCGTAAAGCACTTAGAACAGTGGGTGGTCCCTTTAAAATTAGCTCTTGTTGCCATAACACTATATTGCAGGTCAGTGATTCAAGTTAGACTCAGTCACACCCCCAGGGCATCACTGAGAGAAACTTCTGTGAAATGGTAAACATTTTACAGCAGACAGGCTTTAAAGCCCCTTTTTACAAAACTCAAGGGCAAATTTTCTTTCACACCGCAGTGCATCACAACCGTCTTTCGATTCTTCAGACTTCCTTTCTTCTGGCCTCCATCCACCCAACCTAGCCTGCCAGGTACTTCTGGTTAATTATGCATCAGCTTTTTCCAAGCCACCCCCTGCCAGTCTCTACGAATTCGTCTTAGTTCTCTTTCCATTTCGTGCTAGAACGCACCTCCTCTCTTAAGTCCTGCCTCATCAACACCCTCCGCTATGCTATGATCAGCCCTTGACTCGGGCACAGCTCTGCTTGGGAACCCTGGTTCAATAAATGCTTCAGATGGTTAGAGGCTTTCTGAATCGGCCGGTCTTCATCTGAAATTTTTCAATAAAACGTGGAGTTTGAGCAGCCCGCCCTGAGTTGTTGGACTTTGGCTCCAAACCAGTTAAAGACTCCCAGTTAAAGACACAAGAACACGAGGTTGGGTGAGCCACGGCCCTGGAGGGTTGGTGAGCGCGACCGGAGGCCGGTTTAGGAACGGTTCATTTGGACAGGATGAGGACGAAGGAAAGGAGGTTAGTGACGCACCTGAATAAGTCCGCTAGACGAAAAGGAATAAACTAAGGCTTTTATCGTGTAGATTAAGGGACCCGCGCGCCCGCGCGCAAGCGCGCGCGCACACAGGCCACATGCAAGAAAAGAGAGGGGCAGTCTCAGGTATCTGACAATGACACGGCTCTGATCGAGACACGGTCTCAAAGGCCCCCGATTTCCGGAGCTCCCTACCCCCGCCACCTCCGAAGATTACTGTTAGCGCATCTCTCCGCCCACCCCAGGCTCTGGAACTCCAGGCACCCTCCCCCCAACGCGGTGGCCCCAGCTCCCCGCCCCCCCCTCCCCCCGAGAACACTGCTCCCCAGTGTCCTCTGGAACGCCGGAGTGGCTGTCGGGTTTCGAACCCGGCTGTCGACCCTGGCCCTTGGTGCGCTCAGCCGAGTCGCTGGCGCTGCCTTTGCCCCCACATCAATCATTTAGGGGCTCGCTCGGGCTACTGCGGCCCGAGGAAGGGGGATGGTACGGAACTCGAGACAGGGGACAACTCTATCCCCCGAGGCGGCTGCGAAACACTAGCCGGGGAGGCCCCCGCCCTCCCTCGGTGCGCCTGTCCCTCCCTCCTTCCAGCGCCTCGGCTCCCACATCCCCGCCTCCCGCTCCGGGGGCGGCGGCGGCGGCGGCGGCTGCGCCCGCACCGCGCGATGCCCAGTCACCGCAGCAGCGC
>NW_024412400.1:38120693-38281649 GCF_014898765.1 Herpailurus yagouaroundi | reverse complement strand
GCGAGCCCGTAGCTGGGAGCCTGGCGAAGGCGCCGCCGAGCCCGCGGGCTCCTGCCAGTCGCTGCGCTGCTTATAACCTGATTATTGTTTCTATTTATTTTTTTAGGAAGGGCTGCTCAGAATAAGGTCTTCTCTTGAATCGGCAGCGACGCCCCCGGCGCGTGCACAAAGGCTCCGACGGCGGCCGGCGGGGACTGCCGAGCGCGCGGGAGCCGGCGCCAGAGGTCGCCTGTGCGCGACCTAGCCAAGCCCCAGGCACCATGCCGCGGCGCCTGCAGCCCCGGGGAGCAGGCACAAAGGGCCCGCCTGCCACAACCTTGGCGGCTTCGGAGGCCGCCTCGCGTCCCCATCCCTCCGCCTCCGGGGACCCCCCAGCATCGGCCAAGCCGCTGCTGCGCTGGGACGAGGTGCCCGACGACTTCGTGGAGTGCTTCATCCTGTCGGGCTACCGGCGGCTGCCTTGTACGGCGCAGGAGTGCCTAGCCTCGGTACTGAAGCCTACCAACGAGACGCTCAACTTCTGGACGCACTTCATCCCGCTACTGCTGTTCCTGAGCAAGTTCTGCCGCCTGTTTTTCCTGAGCGGCCAGGACGTGCCCTTCCATCACCCATGGCTGCTGCCGCTGTGGTGCTACGCGTCGGGCGTGCTGCTGACCTTCGCCATGAGCTGCACGGCGCACGTGTTCAGCTGCCTGTCGCTGCGCCTGCGCGCTGCCTTCTTCTACCTGGACTATGCGTCCATCAGCTACTACGGTTTTGGCAGCACGGTGGCCTACTACTACTACCTGCTGCCGGGCCTGAGCTTGTTGGACGCCAGAGTGATGACACCGTATGTGCAGCAGCGCCTGGGCTGGCACGTGGACTGCACACGCCTCATTGCTGCCTACCGCGCGCTCGTGCTGCCCGTGGCCTTCGTGCTGGCTGTGGCCTGCACGGTGGCCTGCTGCAAGAGCCGCACAGACTGGTGCTCTTACCCGTTCGCGCTTCGCACTTTTGTCTTCGTCATGCCGCTCAGCATGGCCTGCCCCATCATGCTCGAGAGCTGGCTCTTTGACCTGCGCGGTGAGAACCCCACGCTCTTCGTGCACTTCTATCGTCGCTACTTCTGGCTAGTGGTGGCCGCCTTCTTCAATGTGAGCAAGATCCCCGAGCGCATCCAGCCAGGCCTCTTTGACATCATTGGCCACAGCCACCAGCTCTTCCACATATTCACTTTTCTCAGCATCTATGACCAGGTGTACTATGTGGAGGAGGGCCTGCGCCAATTCCTCAAGGCGCCGCCTGCTGCACCCACCTTTTCTGGCACAGTGGGTTACATGCTGCTGCTGGTGGTCTGTCTGGGGCTGGTCATCAAGAAGTTCCTAAACAACTCGGAATTCTGCAGTAAAAAGTGAACCTTCGCCTTGGAGGAGGCCGCTGGTTTGCTCACCTATTTGTTTGGAGTTTCTGTTGTTGCTACTGTTGGTTTGTTTTCAAGTTTTGTTGTGTTTCCTCCTTTGCTCGAGGAAGGTGCTGCAAAACCACAGGAAAAAAATCCAATGCAACAAGGGGGTCTCAGTGCACTTGGGGCTTTTGAAGAGGGAGGTGGTTCCAGCAGGAGGGAGAGGGTCACTGGTTCTTGCCCCTGGAAAAATTCTGGTGGTGTCTCTGACATCCAGAGGCAGTGAGGAAAATCCCAAATAAAACCCCAAACAGTTCGGTTTTCCGGTCACTTTCTGTGCCATTGGTAATGACAAGTAGCCCTTGTGAGGTCAAGTATGCAGTAAAGAGGGTAAGTAGACAAAATCGTTGGGTACTTCCATTTCAGTCTGAGGAATGCTTGGATTTGTCAAAAGAATGGAGCTTTGTAGGAAACGGGCACAAAGACACAAACCCAGGGCTTAACCTACTAGAAAATGCATGGAATGTGAACACAAGTTAATTATCTCAAAATGTTTCTCAGATGTTATTTAAATAGTAATATATACAATGATTTTTCATGATTTATCAAAGCCTGTGATATGCACTGAATTGTCTTTGTTACATAGTTTTGAATTTTGCAGCCCTTCTGCATTGCATACACTTGAACTGGACATCAGGGCAAGCTGCTTGAGAATTCTCAACTACTTTTTTAAACAGTGTTTTCTGAAGGTGTATGTGTGTCATGATACAACTGTGAATTATTCTACCTTAGGGACTCTGGTTAAACTATTGTTGAGGAGCTCAGTGGTTTGTATACATCCCAGATTCCAATTTACTTTAATGTATTCCACAAAACCTTTCTTATTTTTTGTTTTGTTTTTGATTTTATTGTTTCCTTCTCTAATTATTTAAATTGCCACTAGAATAATGTGCCTTTTGAAGGAATGCCCAAAGGACCGGTCCTCAAACATAGTTTCATGCATGGGGAGAGCAGTAAGAATAAGCTTTTCTTACTTTACTGCAAATCAGGGTCTAACATTCCACCCAGAAGAGAAGGAAGATGGTGTTGATTTTAAGTTTTTGGTAGGACTGGAAGTAGCTTACCGGGACCTGCAGAGCATTTGACTTCTCTAAGAGAAGGAGTCAACCTGCTAAAGTGGCTGTGGTTCTTAATGCAGCCATTGGGGGAAGGTGAGAGGAAACTGTTCTACACCAATGCCATTTATCCTTGCTTAAAATTCAAAACATAATATGCAGGAATAACTGAGGCAGTTAAATTATGGAAGTCGGGAGCATATTACTTGAGTTGTAATTGAAAATGTTGAGTTAAATAACATTAACTTTGCATAGTTAAAACCCTGAAGTCTCATTTGGATCCCCACTATGGAAATGAATGGCAGTGGCCCTAAGTTGTTGAAAAATTAGTGAATGTGCTCCTGCGATCCTTCCTAACAACAACATCGGCCGATGTTATTTAAGACATTTCTCATAAACAATAACCTGTACTTGAGATAACAACTCTAGGTTAACACAAAACCACTGAGGTGGCTTATTGAAATACTTATCACACTTCCTGATAAGTTCTTTTGGTTAAGAGCCAAATAAGTCATTGAATGGGGAGTCTTGACTTCATAGTATAATTTAGATCAAGCACATAAGGTAGATGAACACTTACCTCAGCACTGGTAGGCTGGATCTCCTTAAAAGATCTGTTTTTGTTTATGCTTTTAATCTCTACTGTATTTGTAAACAGAGAGGCTTGGCACAATTCCCTGGAGTAACCAGTATTCTTGTGTGTTAATCTGCACACAGAAGTTAACTTTACATATGTCTATATTTAATTTAGAACCTCTTAATGGGATTGTAAATACACTTTGCACATTTGCTGATGGGTGTCTGTCCAATCTTATGCAAAGTGCAAGGAGGTTCCCCTTAGGTGATAGAGGCTGAGAATTTGTACCTAGCACAGATGTTTTTCCTCAGCTATAACTTAACTCAGTGCATGTATTCAAGGACAGTTGTGGAAATCAGGATATTTCCACATGCAAACTTATTTGCATGTCATTGCTGTCTCTTCTAGAGCTCCAAAGAATGTTAGTGTGGAAGCTAGAGAAACAGGTCGAAGAGTGTTTGGTAGCTTCCTTGTAAAATGGGACCTCCCCTTTCAGATGGAACTTTCAAGGGACAGATTCTAAAAAGGGTCCATGAGTTTGAGAACAAGAAATAAACCCCATATTTGTCATTTTAAACTTTTTGTAGGAGATGTTCTGGGTCTACAAATAGAATTATCTTCTTGCCCTGTGTCTTTGTCCTTAAACAGAGGCCACTTAAGGATAAATTTATACCCATATCATTTTCAAGTGATTATGATGCATGAGCCCAGTAAGGTGACACAGTTTTCCCCTGAAAGTTTTCAGCACCCCGTATGTCCCAGAGTGAATGAGGACTCAATTTCCTTCCCTTTGCCTTTTCCTTCCTCCACTTTGCTTTCCCTCATTCCATCTCAGTTTTTATGTACCACATATAACATTGATAAAAGGACATTCTGGTGGAAAACAATGGTTTGACTTCACTTCATATTTGCAAATAGATACCATATATGCTATAAAGGACCAGGGATGATTTGTGAAACTATGTATGTTATTTGCTAAATTATATCAGATTTCTGTCCAGATGAATGATGATATTTTAGAAGCAGCAAATATTTACTGAGTTTCCATTTGCATGGAACTAGCCAGCTATATTATTACATATTTCAGGGGTAACATGGCAGTCAGAATAAAATATCTTTAAAAAATATCTTTGACATTCTCCATTTTGCCATACCCATTAGAATTCAGTTTTGCTTTATTGTGTTCAGCTGTTTGAAATGTAGAACAAATGATAAATAAGAATGTACTCCATTATCTCTGCAAAACCTATTTTGCCAGTGGAATTTTGAAGCAGATTATGTAATACATTTTATTTTTACTTGTTAGTCATGATCTCGATGACATCTCAAGGAGCAGCGTCATAAAGTCATGCCTGGGAAATGAGGGGGTCTGACTTCAGAGCCTGTCACCTTGGGGGCTGGTCTCAGGCTGACTCAGCTGAGTGGGTTGGCTAAAGGGGGTTCCTTTCTTCCATGTCCTTGCAGCTACACCCTCAGGTGAAAGGGATGACCTTCCCAGAGAGAAGTGAGTTTTTTGGTCATGTCATGACTGGCTTGTAAAAATAAACGTGATCTTTTCCACTGGCCATACACTTTCTATAAATAGCCCGGGAAGAAAGTATGGGGCTTCAGAGCTGGCCAGAGTGGCCTTCACATGTTTCCATTCATAAATCCTACACTTAAGTGCTTGCAGTTAAAAACCATTTAGCCTAATTCATCATGCCACTTCAGGGGAATCATTTCTAAGAATGCAGAATTGGGGGGATGGAGGTGATTTTTATTTTTTCTGATTTGGTGCTGAATCTGAGGGATCCCAGCGATAAAGAACAGGGATTGTTACCTTCAAATCTCTTCTCCGTTTTATTTGGTTAATCTGCTCAAAGCTATAGTAGGAGACAGGTACAGTAGGAATTATCTCCATTTCGAGGTTCTACCAAGGCACAGAATGAAGTTTTCAAACTGGCATTAGAATGTGGGGATGGCTGTGTGCTCAGCTGAGTGTTTTTTGCTAGTTTGCATGGCTATGATGCCTGGCCAAGCACACAGACACTAATTGGAGATGTATGTGGATACAGGTATATAATTTAAAATTGTAAAACAGTGAAGTGAGATGTGGTTATCCTTGAATTTAGATTATAAAAATCTTAAACAGAATGTTACCAGGTAAATAGTTTTTATCATCTTGGATTGTTCTTCATCTATTAACATCTACCATGCTGACTTTACCCTGTCAGTATCTTTTGAGTTGATTTCCACATTTGTTCATGTAATCCTTTTAATAATCATTGAGCACCTACTGCATAGAAGACATTGGTCAAGGATCCATCCATATTATTACAGTTTGGTTCTTTTCTCCTTTCGGTTAGCGTAAAAGCAATGCATAGAATCTTATTTCAATTAACATGCTAACTTACCCAGAATCAATTTCTTTCCTTTCTCTCTCTTTTTTTTTTTTCTGTCTGCTCCTAGGCCTATGTGAATTTTATTATTAAAAATAATTTAAAAATTACATTGAGGGTGAAGGGATAGCAGGCATATGTACATAGAAAGGGTTGGAAATTTTATCATCACTACTAATAGAGATACTAATCACAACCACTTTTGGGGTGGTTAATAGTATTCATGTCATTATGAAGCAAGTTTCATCCAAAGTGCCTAGAGTGTGATGTCATTAAGTGTCTGAATTTCGTAAATAACATACTTAAGTTTTAAAAGTATGAGCTTAAATCTCCAAAGATTAACTGACGTTCTTTAACCTTTTCTTCTTTTAAGGTCATTGTGTTGTAATCTATAAAACAAGTCTTAGAAAAAAATTGATCTAGAGTAAATTATAAAGAAAAAGTATCAGATGTGGAAAAGACAGGAAGAAGGCATGAGATGGGGAGAACAAGGAGGATTAGACTCAAAGAGTTACAATGGGACAGCAAGTTCAACTATGGACAATTTCTCCTGAGTTTTAAGTTTTGTCCCTAGAAAAGCATGTGAACTCGCATGGGGTTAGCACTCAAATGGACAGGCAAGGAATTCTATTTGGCAGCCTAATCACATCCGGTAGCTTTTGACCTAAGCACCAGTGCCAAGGTACATTTCGAGTAGTACACTTACCCCTAGCTTAATGTCCTTAATTTGTTTCCATAAAAATTAGGACGTAAGGCAAAAAGGCATTAGGGGATAGCACCAGCCAATTGTAAATCATCTTTCAAATCATCTCTTTAAAGGATTGCCAGTATCCTCTGACATAAATTGCCTGACGAAAAGCAAACAAGCCTAGACAAACTGAAAAAAGAAGGCTTTCACTGGTTTAAGCTGAGCACTACTATATTCCAATGTGATAGGCCACACACCTTCCTGGTGAAGATTTTATTCCTTCTTCAATACTATGAATAGTTCTCTCTTAATTGTGCAAATGGATGTCAGTTCTTCTTAGTTACTATTCTAAAAATTGAATGCAAATTTTTGTTGTTGTTTTAAAAGGACAAATGTATTGTGTTTCTGGTTTGCAGATTTCTAACCAGTTTGTGGGCTTTTTTCTTTTAGAAGAGCTTCTTAAGAGTCTGTGAGCAAGTTGCAGAATTAGAGTATTTATTTATAGGTCAGAGGCCAAGAATGCTCATTTGGCTGTTAACTCTGGCAGGATGTGAAAGCTTTGAATACATATGCAACAAAATGATCACTTATTTACTATTTAACTCAATGGAAAATAGCCTTTCATTTGAACTTTGGAAAACGTTCCCCAATGTATTGTGCATCTAAATGTTATACATGATCCTTAATATTTTTTGTTCTTAACCTATCTCTGAAAGCTATTCCAAACATGGCATTCCTCAAGGATTATTTCTTGAATGTGCAAAATTATTCTTGAATGTGTAACAGGGGCAGGCCACCTTTCTCATGCCTTACAGCTCCACCTAAAATATGCAATAAGCACTCAAGGAGGAGTGGAGGGGTCTGCAGATGGTTATTTAACCATGCTGGAGAAATGGCCCTACTCCTCCTCACAGCTCACCACAACATTGAGAAAGGACACCATGTAAATAAACCTTTGTTTCTAGATGAGGGGAGTACAGGGACACATTAATTTCATTTTTTTCTTTTAGTTCCACATCCAGTTAGAAAGCATAATCTGTTTTTAATACGCTGGATGCAAAAAAAAAAAAAAAAAAGAAAATTAATAGGAAAACATTTTAAAGAAGTATTCTAATTTTATATTTTAAAAGTTTATAATAGCAATTTGTTTGTAAAAACAGGCCTTAGCACATAGATGAGAACCAGCGCTTTTTGGAAAGCCTCATTTTTGTCTTGGGAGTTTAATCACCTTGAGCTCTTACCCAAATGATAAAGACCTAGTAGGTCTTTAAAAATGTAAATAATGTATAGTTTAAAGAAAGGTAAAAAAAAAAAATTTTTTTTTAAAAGAAGGAAACAGGTCAGATATGTTATAGGTGTGTAACAAGTCTAAATTAAAAGTCTTTTAAAAATTCTAGTTAGAAACTTCATTAAATTCACTCTCCCAGCAAGGCTTAACACAGAACGTCTACTTTTCTACCAGGTTGATTTTCTTTTTTGGAGGCTATGAGCAAAATTATTGTAAGCCACTGAGTACCCAGGCAGTAAAGGAATGAAGCACAGTTCACTTTGATGAGGGTATAACCACAGCTAATGATGCAGCCAGGAAAACGTACAGTCCTGACACGCTCCTCGTTTCTTTGGAGTGGAAAAGGAGCGTAGAGCCCCCTGCCATCGTTACACACATCAGGCAAGGGCTGTCTGCATTGCAGGGCTGGGGACGACCCCGTGGCTGCTCTTTTATCTGCATAAAGCATGTGGTAGCTCTGAACTCATTTCAGCCCTCTCCCAGGCCATTCCCACCACCCTGGAAGCCTTTGCGTTCCACAACCTCAACCTTGAAGACAAAAGGTTTCTAAAAGGATTCCGTGTGTATTTAGGCCTTGTCAAACCATCTGCCTTACTAGGTTCATCCATTTCCAAACCAAGGACTTAAATAGGATTACTGTGCTCGGATTTACAAGAATGTACAACCAACAGGTTCCCTTTGGCAGTAAAGGGCATTAATTGAAGGCCATACTCCTTTTTTCCCTCAGGTCAGAGGTAGAGGGTAGATTTCACAGTGACCAAATAGAGACATTCTTATGTCAGTATTTTTTTTTTTTTTAAGTTCATTTAATGGTGATAATGGAGGGAGAAAGGAGTAAAAGATAATGCAGGTATGAAGAAACTGAAAGATCCCACTGCTTGCTAAATTAATTCTTCTTAGGCTACCTGACTCCAGCCATCACCTACATCCTAAACATCTGTATTTAGCCAGGTAGAGAGGCTTCTCAGGATGTGTGAACTTCCACACAGGGACTGCAGTGTGGTTTGAAATCATTAATGTATTCTACCAGAGAAGCATTATTTAATCATAATTCCACATTACCTGATAAAATAATCTATAAAAGTAGATATCACTTTGGTCAATTCTGTGCATGTAGCTAACAAAATTGTGATTCATTTCTCTTGTATAGTTTGCTATGATTTGGGTTTTCTGAGACAATTGTTCCTTTATGATCTTGAACATGGAATTCTGTAAAATGATATAACTATGTATTTTTTGCTGAAAAACAAATGTATGAAATAAGAATAAATTATTTGTAAGCATAATGTTGAGGACTGTATTTATATGCCTTCTGCAAACAAATAATTCTTAAATTAATAGTAAGTGTGTATAATATTAATACACATAACAGGAAAAAACATCCTTTTTATAAAAATCAGCAGGTAGAGGGAAAGAATTTAAGTTTCTAATGTAAGCCCTGAAGAAGCACCCTTAGCATATTGTTACAATTTTAGTTAAATGAAAAGAGAAAATTCATGAGTTACTTTGAAACTGTATCGTCTAAGAAAATGCTTATACAACACAGATAATGAAGCTTTTCCTTTCTTCCCTATATTTCAAGGCACACGTGGTCCATGGACTTCTGGGCAATGCGGCCTGTCCCAGAACCCTGGTGATGTGTGTGAATTTCTGGTATCTCTGTCCCAAATAACCCTAGCAAAGGAGATCTACCTTCAGTTATTAAGGTCTGTGATATAACCTCAGGGAAGCCCAAATGTAACCCTGAGTGGACAGATGGAGTGGAGCTGAATAGAGTAAATCACAAAGGGAGGATTGGTCAATCTGTGCCTGAAGCCTACCTGCTTTTGGGTTTTTCCTCATGTGAGCCAGTAAATTTCCTTCGTTTTACAATCTAGTTTAAGTATTTATTGCTTATAGTCAGAAATATCTTAACTGATCTACAAGTTATGGCTGGTAACTCTCAGCCATCTATAACAGGATTTGCATAGCCCCTATCCCACCTTCACTCAGCCAGTCCCACATTTTAGGATCTGCATACTAGAAATTTGAAATACCTCATTTTTTAAAAAAGTTATTTATTTATTATGAGAGAGAGAAAGAGAATGCACAAGCAGGGCAGGGGGGAGGGGAGAGAGAGAATCCCAAGCAGGTTCCACACTATCAGTGCAGAGCCCATTGTGGGGCTTGAACTCATGAACCATGAGATCATGACCTGAGCCAAAACCAAGAGTCAGATGCTTAACCAACAGAGCCACCCAGGCACTCCTGAAATACCTGATTTTTAAAGTACAGGTTTCTGTATCAGGACTTCATGCTGCCCGGGGGCCCTCCTGTGTTGCCTAAACTGCTTTCTCTCCTGTTCTCCACTGCAAGTATCTCATATCTCTGACCTTCTCACTCCCTCCCATTCCTCAAATTTCTTCCTACCCCTTCCCTTCAGGAACCACACTATTATTACACATTGTTCTCCTGCATGTTCAGCTGCTTCTACTCAATAGGGTTCTTCCTACGAACATTTAAAAATGGACCACTAGTATCTCCCATCTTCTAAATAAAGAAGTCACCCTCTCTCCGCTATGTCACACTCTTAACAACCACCACCCTCTCTTCTCCTTCACAGCCAGGCTTTTTGCAAGAGTGGTATACACTCTCTTTGTTTTCATACCTCCCACTCACTCCTCACCCACTGCATTCTGGCTTCATTAATCTCATGAGAATGGTTCTTATATGATTTCCGGCAACCTCCTTCTTACTGATGGACAGTTTTTAGACCCTATTTTCCATTCCCTCCCCTGAAACTCTTCCCATGGTCTCTGTGCCCCCATATTCCCTGGATTCCTTCCTACCTCTTGGGCTACTCTTTCACAATTTCCTTTGCTGAATTCTCTTCCCCTGTTCACGCCTGAAGTCAATTTTCTCAAAGTGTGAGCCAGACCATCTATGTTAGTATACTTTAATGATTTGGTCAGCAGCTTGATTCTTCCACTTCCTGTCAGCTCTGACTCACAGCAGAGGTATTGTAATTCATGTTCTAGGAAGCTCAACCTTGAGCCCACTCCTCCAATCCCTCCAGTGAATTTGTAAGCCAACCAATGCCTGTTAATAAATCTCCTTCAGCTGAACCAGGTTGAGTGGTTCTGTTGTCTGCAGCTGAACCTTAGCTGATGCAGCAGGTAAGCAGAAAAAGATGGTGATCAAAAGTGCTGGCAATGGTAAGCCATAGTTCTTTCGGCAGATAGTCTGTTGGGCTTCTGGGGTTTTTTTACCTTTAATTTTCCTTGGAAGACAAAGCAGGTTCTGGATCAGGCAACTTCTTCAGAGGGTTTGGTTCTATTTAAAAGCAAAAGAGAGGGGCGTCTGGGTGGCGCAGTCGGTTAAGCGTCCGACTTCAGCCAGGTCACGATCTTGCGGTCCGTGAGTTCCAGCCCCGCGTCGGGCTCTGGGCTGATGGCTCGGAGCCTGGAGCCTGTTTCCGATTCTGTGTCTCCCTCTCTCTCTGCCCCTCCCCCGTTCATGCTCTGTCTCTCTCTGTCCCAAAAATAAATAAACATTGAAAAAAAATTAAAAAAAATAAATAAAAGCAAAAGAGAAACATTAGGAAGAGAATTACCTTGAATTTTTTTTTGTCCTTAATGTTGACTTAAAATAGACTTAAATTGACTTAAAAGAGAAACACAACATGAACATTTAGAATTTATGTCAGGTGAAAGAAATCTAAAATAAATCTCAATAATAAGTGGCATTCCCGTATCAGTGAAGTTTAATTTTCATATAGAGATTAAGCCCCTAATAACTAAAAAACCACCAATATAAACATTATACAGAATTGTAACATTGGATAGGAATTCTAGGCGACTGAGCCAGAACTTCAGGAGCTTGGTTTCCTCTTTCCCCGGACAAAGGTGCTTATTCTTATAATGCATCCCTCTGTTTCTTCTAGCAGTAACCTAAACTTCCTTTTAGGAAGGACCTCTCCCACTAAACCTTGGTGGGACTGCTCTCCCTGCTGGGGGTGGGTATATGACCCACAGTAGGCTTGCAAGCCCGGAGCTTCTCTAGGTTGTGAACTTTCCATATCTTGCCTGTATATGTCTTCATGCAATTTTGAGAACTATCCCATAGCCTTCAATAAAGGGTTTTCTTATTATTTTTTCCCTTTAAGTTAACCAGAAGGTTTCTATTTCCTGAAGGAAATCCTCAAAAAAGTATTGTCTAAGGACTTCCAGCTTCTGGTCTGGCATATAAGGAGCTTAGAAGTTATCACTCTATTTTAACAACAATTAAAAAGCTGAATAAGCTGAAAAATCAACAATTCTCCTTAGATCCATCAGAGAAGTGAGGTCGTAGTGCTGTCCTCAAAATTGGAGAGACACACAGGTGGAAACACAGAGTTACAACTTACCACATTAGGAACCCACAATCAGAAACCTCTGCAGGAACCAGTACTGGGTTCCTGATACCTCATGTCTGCCTTTTAATAATAATAAAAAAAAGTTACAAGGCTCCAAAAAACAAACAAACAAACAAACCACATGGTTTAAAGAGACACAGCAGGGGCGCCTGGGTGGCGCAGTCGGTTAAGCGTCCGACTTCAGCCAGGTCACGATCTCGCGGTCCGTGAGTTCGAGCCCCGCGTCGGGCTCTGGGCTGATGGCTCGGAGCCTGGAGCCTGTTTCCGATTCTGTGTCTACCTCTCTCTCTGCCCCTCCCCCGTTCATGCTCTGTCTCTCTCTGTCCCAAAAATAAATAAACGTTGAAAAAAAAAATTTTAAAGAGACACAGCAAACATCCAAAACTAGACTCGGTTAAAGCAGGGATGTTGGAATTATCAGACTGGAAATTTTAAACAATGATGCTAGCAGCTCTAATGGAAAAAGGAGACAACATGTGAGACCAGATGGGTAATTGTAGGCAAAGAGATGGAAATTCTAAGAATAAAACATAAATGCTAGAAATCAAAACCATTGTGACAGAAATGAAAAATGCCTTTGATGGGCTTATTAGGAGACTAGACACAGCTGAGGAATCAATGAGCTTGAGGATACATCAATAGATGCTTCCAAAACTGAAAGACAAAGAGAAAGAAGACTGGAAAAGAAAAAAAAAAACATACTATCCAAGAGCTGTGGGACAACTACAAAAGGTGTAAAATATGCATAATAGGAACAACAAGGAAAAGAAAAAGGTACAGAATATATTGACAGACACAACACCCACTCAAAATTTATAACTTCAAAGGAAAGTAATTCTGCATACAGATAGGACATGACTTTTGAATCATTTGTAAATAATTTCTTTCCTCCTGTCTCAGAAGACCCCCATCAGCTTCTGACTGTCAAAATTTATTTTCTCAAGAGCAGAAGGAATTCCTTAAGAAAGGTGGGAATTTAAGATATCTGATTAGCTTTGCAATTTATAAGTAGTTTTTAAAATGATAGGTTTAACAGTGGCACCTGGGTGGCTCAGTTGGTTAATCATCCAACTCCTGACTTAGGCTCAGGTCATGATCTCACAGTTCATGAGTTCAAGCCCTGCATTGGACTCTGCACTGATAGCGTGGAGCCTGCTTGGGATTCTCTCTCTCTCTCTCTCTCTCTCTCTCTCTCTCTCTCTCTCTCTTTCAAAATATATTAAAAAATTTTAAAAATCATAGGCTTAACAAAAGAGATCCCATATCCTGCCTGCTTGCATAATTTCTATCCTTTTCATTTTCCTTGAACCTATGTAACTGTAAAAATATAGGTGGAAAACTGAGAAGGTAAGGAGAAAGCATGTGAACATTTATCATACAAAATGTAATTTTCTAAGAGCTGCCTTATTAATTCAAGATGACTCTAGTGGATTTTTACTCCAGCTCTTAATTTAACGGTTCACTGTATTAGCTCATCCTTACTCACTATGAATCTGTTTTGATGGTAATCTGTAAATATCAATTTAGGGTTCTCTCATATTCTAACTTTAGTTACATAGAAATGTCATCAAGTACAAAAAGAAATGAGTTTAAGGAAAATTTTTTCTATAGATATACACATATAATACACCAAGTGTAAGTAAATGATGCTTATAGCTTACATATAAGGCAAGAAAAGGATGGATGTCCTCATTTTCGTTGTTTTGGTTTGATGTTTTGGCTTTCATTTGTGGGGTTTTTTTGTTTTTATTTTATTTTATTTTTATTTGTTTTCATGTTTATTTTTGAGAGACAGAGAGATAGAGTCGAGCAGGGAAGAGGCAGAGAGATGGAGACACAGAGTCTGAAGCAGGCTCTAGGCTCTGAGCTGTCAGCACAGAGCCCAACGTGTGGGCTCAAACCCACGAACCTTGATATCATGACCTGAGCCTAAGTTGGACACTTAACCAACTGAGGCACCCAGGTGCTTCATTTTTTTGTTTGTTTTGATTTTGGTGTTTACTTTTTGTCCTTTTTAGCTCCTAGAGGAAGGGTCAAATATAAAAGATGGCCGGTGTGAAATCCTGACAGAAGTCCCTCATTTTGATCTCTAGTGTTACTATTTCTTGCCAAATGTAAAATTTGTTAATTTATAGGTGCCAATTTATCACAGAAACGCATGAAGTGATCCACAACAAGTTGTATCCATGGTGCCTCCCTTCAATTTTATTAGATGTTATCTGGCTAACACAAATTTAAACATAATAGTTAAAAGAACAAGTTAGGGGCTTTTCTTAGCAATAGGTGGCAATTCTACATTGTCTCCCCATCCTACTGCTTCATAGAATCATTTTAGTCCTGGGGCTATCATTTGCTTGGTTGTGGCAGAGGGGGCTGTCCCCACAGGATGAGTCACAGTTGTTCTGTAAGTCAGATTCAGGTCTTCCTGAGCACAACAAAACTGGGCTTAGTATATGAATACCAGTGTACCTTTAAAAAAAATAAACCTTTTACTCCCTGTCCTTGCTGTCCAGTCCCATAAATAGTTCTAACAAGACATATGTCAAGCCACAGTGCCACTTAGCTCCCTCCACAAGGGCTGATGACTACTCACAACCCCTCCTAAAAAATCCCAAAGAGGAAACAAGTGCCATCCTGAAAACTAGGGGCCACATCAGGAATCGCTGCCTAAGAATTTAGGACATTTTAGCTTCCAGCTTGGTTCTTGGGTCTGGCCCTCTGTCCCCACTGTCCACGCAGTGGCCATGGATCTGCATGACTGCAGTCAGGCAACCTCCCGGAGGCACAGCCTGAAGATCCTGAAGTTCCTTACAACTGGGAAGAAAATGCTGGACCCTCCATTTTGGGGGTGAGGGCAGTGGGGATTCTGCCCACCACCTCCAGAGAGTGGTATCTTAAGATGGGCACACAATACTCCCTCCTTCTCCCTCTCTCTCTCTCTCTCTCTCTCTCTCTCTCTCTCACACACACACACACACACACACACAGACATGCACACACACACACATACACACGCCCAAACTCAAACTCCCTGGTCACTGCGAGATGGTGAGATGACCCCCATGCCTTAAAGGTCCCCAGAAAGGCCTCTTCCAGAACCCTGGAAGACAGATGGGAAAGGATTTCTGCAGGGCTCTGGAATACACTGAGCAGCCAGAGGGATTCGGCTGTTTTCAGGGCGCGCCCCGCCCCCAGCTCGAAAGGAGAGGGGCCTGGGTGGTGGGAAAAGGTGGCAGTGGCGCCAAAGGGCAGCGCAGGGGCTCCTGGGACGCGCGGGGCTGGAGGATGTCAACGCTGGGGTTGGCGGTGCGCTCGGCCTGCGGGAGCGCTTTGTGCTCTATCCTCAGAGCATGGCACGGGTGGCAACGCTGCGGGCTCCAGGGTGGGACCCAGGGAACTGGAGTACTGAAGGCGGAGGCAGGAGACACCACACCGTGGTCCTATCGTGGGCCTATCGGTGCTCCAACTCTGGCCTCCTTCCGTGATTGCAGCTACTTGCCTCTTGCATCATCAGACTTCTGCTGGGTTTGACTTCTCCCGCCAGTATTCCGCAGCCTTGTCATGTTAGGATGTGACTTGGCCCTTCTGGACCTCCATTTCGTCATCTGTAAAATGGGGTTGGAAATATCTTTTACTTATAGTAGCATGAGAAGTCAGTGAGTGAATGAAAGTGCCTGGCACAGGGTAACTGTTCAGTACATTTTAGCTAGTGTTACATTAGCTAAACATTTAAGTACCGGTAACATACTCAATCCACGAGAACCCTGGGGGCATGTGTGCGCTCTGGAAAAAAGTGGAATTGAATTAACTTTCTAGATCAGTGAGATCCAATAGAAATATAATGCAAACCTCACATGTAGGCGCGCCTGGGTAGCTCAGTCAGTTAAGCCTCTGACTTCAGCTCAGGTCCTGATCTCACGGTTGGTGAGTTCCGTTGGTGAGTTCCAGCCTGCAGTGGGTTCTGTGCTGACAGGTCAGAGCCTGCAGACTGCTTCAGATTCTGTGTCTCCCTCTCTCTCTGTGTCCCTCCCCCACTGGTGTCTGTCTCTCTCTTGCAAGAATAAAGAAAACAAAAAGAATTTTTTTTTTCTAGTAGCCACGTTAAAAATGGTTAAAAAAAATCAGGTGAAATTAATTTTACTAGTACATTTTAGTTAGCCCAATATATCCTAAATATTATCACTTTACCAGCCACATTTCAAAACCTTCAATTTTTTAGATGCTGGATAGCATGGCTCAGACTGCTTGTTGCCACATGGATCTCAGCTCAAATGTCACCACCACCTTTGAGTATCTAAGTAGCCCGCTTGGCCTCCCCTTCCCCTGCCCACACACATTCACCACAGCTTCACCCTGTTTTATTTCACACACATCATTTATCACCATGTGAAATTACCTTGTTCATTGTTTCTTTCTCTCCACTAAAGTCTAAGCTCTAAGACTGCAGAGATAGAACCTCAGCACCTTGCATATTGCCGGCACCCATTTAATACTTGTTGAATGTACGAATCAATGAATTAACAAATTAATAAATGACTGGATGTGGTAGTACCTACCTACTCTACAGACAGAACTACCCAATTTTGAGTAAGATGATCTCCCTGCAATGCTAAAATAATATTATATTTGAGGAATTCAAAGGAT
The DNA here is from genome assembly GCF_014898765.1 of Herpailurus yagouaroundi. Taxonomy (NCBI): domain Eukaryota; kingdom Metazoa; phylum Chordata; class Mammalia; order Carnivora; family Felidae; genus Herpailurus; species Herpailurus yagouaroundi. The sequence continues at coordinate 38,265,185 of NW_024412400.1, read as the reverse complement.
GCACAATACTCACAGGGATATAAAACCAGAATTCTACCATTTTGACAATTACTGTTTATTGTGGCAATGGCAAGTGACTCAGCTACTACCTTTATACTTAGGTTTATAAACTGTCTCTCTCAATATCAGATGTTCTTCAATAGCCATGTTTAGTTTATGGATTATCTAAAATGTATGTTAACATACGTTTAAGATATTTAAAAAGTTTTAAAGATAAACATTAATATATAAAAATATTAAACAGTCCAAATAGTGAAGAGCCAGTCAACCATGGATAGGTTAACCTTCACTAAAAAGAGAGGAGATGGCCTAGCATAAGAGTATGTATATATCTCTGTTGAAACAATTCTACAACAGAGCTTTCCTGATAAAACTAAGCATTTGGGCAATGGGTCAATAACAATAGTTAAAACTTATTGACAGACGGGCTACTCAATTAAGGCAACAAATGTGTTGGTGGTCGCAGTCCTAATGGACTCATTTGCTATTATAAAATGGTTAGGGAAATAGTGTTTTCCAAACCTGGCTGCATAGTAGAATTACCTAGAGAGCTTTACAAGACAGCTGATTCCCAGGCTCTATCCTCGGAGATTCTAATTCAAACAATCTGTTGGGGCTTTGGAAACTGTCTTTAGAAAAGCTCTCTTGGTGTCTCCAATAATGAGCTGGTTTGGGAACCTTTGCAGCAGAATTGTCCAATTATCACCAGAGGCAGATTAACCAGGACAGCAAAGAGGCTCAATTTTCAAAGACAAGTCATCTGCACGAGTCCCTCCCAAAGCCCTGTATCTAATTCTGTGTTTGTAATTTTGCACTCTTTTTCTTAAAGAAGGCCCCCAAATTATAAAATGTTCATGCCCCACAAAACCTGGATCTCCTCCTGACCATAAACTATACTGTACTCGGAAAACTACAGCCACAGAGCAAATCTAGCTGTCTATTTTTGTAGAGCTCATAGCTAGGAATGGTTTTTACATTTTTTAATGGTTGGAAAAAATGAAAAAAAAAAAGCCCTCATGATATGTGAAAGTTATATGAAATTCAAATTTTTATTTCTATAGATAAACTTACATTGGCTCATAGCCTTGCATGCTCATTCATTTACAAATTTCCTGTGACAGTTGCAGTGGCAGAGTTGAGCAGTTGCTACAGAGATTGCATGGCCTGCAAAACTTAAAATATTTATTTTTTTGGCCTTCTACAGAAAAAGTTGGCCAATGCTAACCTATACCATCAAATGATAACATCATAGACACAACAGAAAATTGATTTAAAAGTGTTACTTTATTCAATATGAAAAGCATCATGGGGGAATTGTTTAACATAAACAATTTATAAACACTCCCAGTTGTAGAAGTGAGAGGTCTGTTTTATGAAAATCTGTAAGTGACTAAATTCAGATGTGAGTATCAAGGAACCATAGCATCTTATTCATCACTTAGAGTAAGCTATGTTTGGTCTATGGGTTTGGAGCAACAATTGGTGAGACCAAAGGATTTGTGAGGTGATTAAGGAAAGAATGATTGTAAGTAAAAACCTCCCCAGGTAGAAAATACAGGAAAAATCTTGCAGGATAGTTGCAAAGATGTATGCAGTTAGATTAAACACTAAATATAAAAATAGTATGTGTTTGAGTTGTGGGAAAGTATAGTAAAATGTTGTTAATGTTACACTTCAAAGTTTAAGTGGTCACTAGCCCAGTTAACCCAATACTTGAAACAGAGATAAAAACATTTGAACAGTAACGATTAGGTGAATTGGGCAAGAGCTGTGACAGATCATTGAATTCTGACAGCAAAGCAGATAAAAACTATTGATTTAACTGTTCACCTTCATAGAAGTATGACAAGAAACTTAGGGAGAGCTTTGAAAGTCACTCTGAAGATATGAGATGGAAGAGGAAAGTCTGTCAAAGGACAGCCAGTGTAGAACCTCAGTTGTTGTGAATGCTGACTGTCGGGGAACCATGGATGGAACAGATTTCTCAATCAGGCAAACACCAAGTAGAAAATTAGACCAAAGGGCAAATCAATTGGGAAGATTAGTCAATGAGGATGTTATCAGGTTGGGGGGTCAATGATGAAGGCACAGTTTTTTATTAGTCAGTTGACTTTAGAGATCTCATGATTGAGATTATACAAAAAAGAACAAGAGATCTCCCTTAACTGACTCAGAGGCCCAGGACTTTGAAGATCCAAGGGATCTGTCACTCCAGGTTCTGATGGAATCTTAGCTGTTTGAAGGCAATTGGTTCTGTGTCTTTTGGAGACATCACAGACCTCTGTTCCAAAGATCCCAACCATAGTCCAACATTTCCATTTTCGTAAGAGAAGAGTCTTGAGAGCTGGAAGGTAAGAGAATTGTTGAGTCAATTTGAAGGATGAGTGATTTACCAGGCACAGACATAGGGAAAAAGAAGTAAAGGAACATCTTGGAGCATCTGCTATGTGCTGGCTGCTTTGCATACATTACTTAGTTAACTCCACATCCCCTCAGTTAAATATCATTGATTCCACTTAACATCTGAGCAAACAGAGATGGTAAGTTTTGTAACAGGGAAAACCTTGGCATGTCTGACTCTATGTTGCTTCTCTTTCCCTCACTGCTGTGACCTATAGCTTAGAATCTTCTGCTTACAGCTCAGATTTGCATAAACTGCTTTTAACTCCAAATCTACCTCAACCAAGGAGATAAGGAAGCATGTACAGAAATGACTATCAGGGGCTCCTGGGTGCCTCAGTTGGTTGAGCCGACTTCGGCTCAGGTCATGATCTCATGGTTCGTGGGTTTGACCCCCCATGTCGGGCTCTGTGCTGACAGCTCAGAGCCTGGAGTCTGCTTCGGATTCTGTGTCTCCCTCTCTTTCTGCCCCTTCCCTGCCTGTGCTCTTCCTTTCTCTCTCTCAAAAATAAATAAACATTAAAAAAAATGAAATAAGAAAGAAATGACTATGATATGTTTAAGATTTACAGGACCAATATGACCAGATTCCTGTATGCAAAGATCACCTGACCAAGGACAAAGAAGTTACCTGACCTTCCTGGGACAGTTACAGGTATCAGTCACCTTTTGACTCCAACCCCATTCTGCTTCCCCCTTTTGCTAACATAAAAGAAGCCTGAATTTCTTGCCAAGGGAGATGGTTCTTTAGGACAATAGTCCACCATCTCCTTGGTTTGCTGGCTTTCTGAATAAAGTCATTTTCCTTACCCCAACAACTTGTCTCTTGATTTGTTGGCCTGTGGTGCGGCAAGCAGAATGAGCTTGGACCCAATGACAGTTTCATGCTTACGATCATCCAGCCAGTAACAGTAGACTTGAAATTCGAACACAAGTCTGACTGTCTGCCTGGCCCTGAGTCCATATTCTTTCCCACTCACCATCCTGCTCCTGGCAGGCTCTCCAAGCAGAAAAGAAGCAGCAGGCAGAAAAGCAGAACATCATAAATATGTTTTTCCACTTTCAGTGACCACCAAGACATTTCTTTAAGTTTACCAGAGTTATAAAAATAAAACTAAACTAATACCCTTAATCAATGAATAATACTGTCTCTAAGGTGGAAGGTCACATTACCCAGTGACCTTTCTTAAAACAATGTCGTCAAATTTTAAATCTAGGAAATATCCTCTCTTAGGTCCCTTTGAGACTTTACAGTATTTAAACATGCAAGTGGGCTCTAAAAATGGCCTCATATGCTAATGCAAAGTCTTGCTGACTACAGATCGCCCCAGACAGGCAGGCAGTTCTTTTGACTCCTTGCTCCATCTGTGACTAGTTTCTTTGTCACCATATTCCAATTAGAAATGAGGTTGTAATTCTAAGTCTTCCCTCCCTAAGGGGTTTCTTTACATAGGCCATTATAGTAATGAGTTATCTGGTCTTCCCTTAGGTGATGGTCAGTGGTGAAAACACATTCAGTAGATCGTTGGAGCAATTATTACAAGCTTCTTTAAAATTCGGTTAAAGAACATATGCTACCATTTAGAAGTCCTTTAGTAAATCATTGGATCAATTTGTAGATATTTCTATTCCTTCCAAAACTGCATCCTCAAATTTGTTAGAGCTTCAAGTATTTACATACCCCTCACCCCCCAAATTACAAACCACTCAAAGGAGGCTATAGGAGGAAACTACTATCATGTACGTAATGCTATCTAAAGAATTCTGGCCAGTCTAAATTTAGTAGATTTCTTTTGTAAACCTAGGCCTAATCTCAGATTAAACAGAACAAATGGTAGCTAAATAGATGGCCTCTTTAAATCTGTTTGCTTTACCACAGATGAACAAGCCAAGGCTTGCTTAATTTGTAGTTGAGAGATCTCTTCCCAACTTAGAAGCAGGAGGAAAAGGAAGACCAACCACCAACCTAAACAGAAATTCTGTAATTATAGGATTTTAGGTTTGGAGTCACTTCACTTAATCTTTGCATGACCCAGAATTCAACCCAGAAGATTAAAAGAACAGCATTTTCAATTCTATTCATGAAAATGAAGGACTTGGCTAGAGTTAATAAAGCTGAGAAAAAAAAAATACGTGTAAGTTGTGAGCCAAAGCAACATAATCCTTACTCCAATGCAAAGTGAAAAAAAAAAATTTAGTCACCCATGATTTCCGTTTCAAGAGGTAATACTTTTGCACATAGACTTGGAAAAAAGGACATAATATCCTGAAGGTGAATTGCTCCTGTGTGAGAGAACCATATTAAGATTCCACTGTTAGAGCAACCCCTGAAGCTTATCAGATCTAAATAAAAGATTGATGGTGATTCTGAGTTTAAAATTTAATGCCCAGCCTAGCTACTAAATTTTACATTATAAGAATGTTGGTGCGGCAGTACTGTAAATCAATAAAATCAATTATGCCCTCTTAGGGGATGGACTTTATAACATAAAAATTATTTACATATTGTGCTTCTTCAGAGAGCATTGTTTACTTATTTCACTCACTGTCACTTGTCATCATTTTCATTTTGATGTATTTAATGGGTAATATTTCATACATGCTGCATTAGAAATCCTATTCTTCCAACAATGCCCTTTTTTCCCCTATAAATTCCTGATGGACATCATTTCGACCTATAAACATGATATACTGGATTTGCAGATACAATCTAATAACCTGATATACCCAAATTCAAGAAAACACTTCCTAGCTTTTAATTGTGTTTAATCGGATCCTCTTTCTGGAAAAAGGATATGAGACTGCTTTGTAAATAAATGGTGTCTGTTTATCCAACACCTTAGTTACTATGTAAGTCTTTTCCCAAACCCAGGTTACCAATTCACAGGAGCTTTATCTTTGGCTAAGACCATCTCTCAAGTGAGTTAAAGGCTTGTGAGAGAAGGTAAATGACTTTTCATGGGTTTAAAATGGGCTGTGAGAGTAGGACCTGTGTGTGAATGTCACTCAGAGGCAAGCGTTGCAGTGTTTTCCTTCGCAAGATGTCATTAATGTTCCCACCGATCTCCCTTCCCCAACCTCTGGGAGGGAAAAAGGCATGTTACTAAATAATGCAAATGTAAGCATTGTAACAACATATGCCTCCAAATCATGTTTTTGTAAAATAATGACGTCAAGATTTTGATCATTTAGGCTGATCAGATACTTGGTGATATTATCAAGAAATGAGAGATAACAGTGTGGAAAAGCATCACACTGTCTTAAGTAATTTAAAACACATTTCAAAATAAATGATGATAAGAACTTCTGGTTTATTAACCCAGAATTACAATTTGAGAAATACAAATTTCTAGGTCAACAGTGAAATAATTTATCATTTTGTTTACTTGACATGGAGAGTGGGATATATTTTAATCATTAGGAAGAAATTCTAATGATTTCCTGTTCCTAAATATATTGGATTAATGTCATAAATGCATCAGATTAGTTAGGAAGAAGGCCATTTGAAAGAATGTTAATCATTTTTATTCAAGATAAAGATATAAAGAGCACCAAGCAATTTTATTTAAGTTCTGAAATCAAGAATTTACTCAGAAAAGCTTTTCTGGGTTTTCATCAGCTAATATGATTATTCAATGTTTCTAGTATCAAGGTTAAGTTGTTTTTCTTTTCTCAGGCCATTTGTATCATTATCCCCTGTATAAAATCCCATACTTGCAAAATATATGACATATATGACATCTTTTTTTTTTAATTTATAGGGTTTTAAACATTACAAAAGAGGTCAAAAGGAGTCCGAGGGGGGATCAACAGCAATACCCCGAATTCCAACTGACCTTATACAGAGAACTTTTTGACTACCAAGTTGTCTTCCCAGCCATTGGTAATAGAAGCACACATTTATTCTAGTATACGATTATTATCTTTTAATTAATTAATATAATATAATATATTGAGTTACGCCGATGTATTTCCTAAGATTCAATCATCTTTGCATGTGGTCACAGGTCATTATTATCCAAATCCACTTTTAATTTTATTTTTTTTTCCCAACGTTTATTTATTTTTGGGACAGAGAGAGACAGAGCATGAACGGGGGAGGGGCAGAGAGAGAGGGAGACACAGAATCGGAAACAGGCTCCAGGCTCTGAGCCATCAGCCCAGAGCCCGACGCGGGGCTCGAACTCACGGACCGCGAGATCGTGACCTGGCTGAAGTCGGACGCTTAACCGACTGCGCCACCCAGGCGCCCCCAAATCCACTTTTAGATTCAGTTTCCAATTATTTTATTTTGGATCTTTCTCTATAGAGAGGGATATATTGTTTTCCTTTGTTTATATAGTTTATTCTTAAGCTTTCTTTCTACACATAAACATTTGTCAAAATCCTGAAATGTAATCATAAGGTTTTGCATCTTTTGCTCCCCTTCTTGCTTTGCTATTTTCCACCTTCTTTATCCTCATTACCCACATCAACCTTCCCTTTACCTCCATGCCTACATGACCATGTTAAAAATATATTGCACATCCTTCCATATTTTTTCTTCAAGTTGATCTTATCTTATAAATATAGATGTGTGTATATGTATGTTTTCAGTTTGTCCTCCTAGGCATTTTTCTTTTTTGAGGGGGGAGTAGTGGGAGTGGGGTAGGATTCTTTTTAAATCTATGGGGGTTTTTTCATCACGTTTGGAAATTCACACACATACAAGTTCCAAGGAATAAACAGCCCTCTGGCAAAAACTTTAAGCATACTAGGAAATAAGGCACCATGAATAAGACTCAGCAAAACAGGTACATATCAATAAAGGACTCCAAAGACCTCAGATATGAACATATCAGACACCAAATATAACTAATTTTGACAATTTTAAAGAAATACAAGACAAGCTGGATATATTTATATATATAGACAGACAATAAGAAATCATTTTAAACTAACAGAGATTTAAGGACCATTTAAAACTTATAAGAAGGAAAACTGTAATGACGAAATTAAAAACTCAATGGAAGGTTTCCATTTCTTTGTTTTTTTAATGTTTATTTATTTAGTTTTGAGAGAGAGAGAGAGAGAGAGAGAGAGAGAGAGAGAGAGAGAGGAGAATGCACACAAGCAGGGGAGGGGCAGAGAGAGAGACAGAATCTGAAACAGAGAATCTGAAGCAGGCTCCAAGCTCCAGGTTCTGAGCTGTCAGCGCAGAGCCTGATGCAGGGCTCAAACCTATGAACCTGGAGATCATGACCTGAGCCAAAGTCGGACACTTAACCAACCAAGCCCCCCAGGTGCCCCAAGATTTCCATTTCTGACAATAGTGGTTACCGACATATTTTAACCACTCTCCCACTGAAAATAACTAAAACTCCTGGTTAGATTAGAAAAAATATCTTAAAGGGCCTCAAGGAGCTAACAAAACAGTAAGATACAGCTAAGCCAAAATCTAAGTGTAAGTGGAAATACGAAAAATAAGCATAGTTATGAAGTCAGTATTTATTTATTCAAAATAATTTCTAAACGTACTTTAACTTTGTGCGGGAACATTGCCTCATAACCTCATGTCTTGGTTACCCTACAAACAAGCCTCAACACTGAATGGCTGTCACCTATGCCATGGGGATACTCAACAAGTGGGCTGGTGTGGACAGGCATCAATTGGGAGGCACTTTCCTGCACACTGCAGAATGAGATCTGTCCCTCAAAAGTCTAGACCACAGACAGCCAACTCTGCTGGACCAGCACAATGATGGGCTTGCAAACCCTTGACTAATAATATCAAAGTAGGATTGGGTTGGGACGAGGACAGCAAATAATAATTGGAAAGGATAAGCTTAGCCTGTCATTCTTCCTATATGCCTTACCTACAACAAAGAGGGTGGGGGAGAGGGCATGATGCTCACCCTCAGTTCCAGGGGGGAGCCAGGCTGCTGAAGTGAATTCAGACCTGTTGTCCTCCCTGTACTGCAGTTACCGTTTGACTGTTCTCTGTGCAACCTCCTTGTCTGAAGTTGATCGATGCACTGGGCTAAGTTCAATTACACACACATGGCCTAGTCTAACAATCTGTTATTGCTCAGGGCTCTGATAACACTTATTGCTGGTACTCCGGCATCAGTTAGGACGCTTCTAGCTTCAAGGAACAGGAAGTCCAGCTCAGAAGGACTTAACAGTAAGAGAGGATGTTTGGCTAAAAGTTCTAGAGAGGGTTCTCAGCTTAGGCACTAAAAATTGATTCTGACTGATGTAGGAAATAACACATTTGTTGAAAGGGTATTGGGTAAGTCAAAGGCTAGGTGGAACCACGGCCAAAATTACGCCACCGAACCAGTTTGATAAAGACAGTGCACTACCCTCTGACCCTGCATTCAGGACACTAAGTCCCCCTTCTGAAACTGTTGCCATAAGACACTGGATGTTACTACTGTCACCACAATTGCTGCTGACAGGATGAATTATCCAGCTTCTTCATATTGCCACCTTGTGATTCACAGCACCACACAGCACACTCTGATGGCCAAACAGAGAACAGAAGCCTATGCCTCAGCCATGAAGTTGCCTGGAACTATGAATATCTGGCCATGAGTGTTCTTACACTGGGAAGCACCTCTGTCCACCTCTGTTCGGGGGAGAGAGATGCATGTGGTGGGAATATCCCCAAACATGGCTATTTGTTGAGAAGAAGGTCCAGGCCTCACAACTAGATACCATATTCATTCAGAAGGAGGGAGAGCATGTGAACCCTAGAAATCCCACAAAAGTCCTGAGCTTCCAGCTAACTCAGTTCCCTTGTCCAGTCCCTATGGCCATAAGAATTCCATGAATTGCCAGAACCCACCACTTGGCTCCAGAGGTTGGGATTACTTTGACCGATTTAGGCCAGTTGGGGATCATCCTTGGAGCTGGGGGTGAGGGTAATCCCACATAAATAACATGATTTTTTCCAAAATAGGTTGCAGCTTAATGTATGTTGGGAAGAAAACACTACTCCCTCTCCAATTCCCCTCACTGGCCTTGCAGAACTTATATTTTATGCCTTCTCTTATTAATTAAAAAAATTTATGTGTTAATTACCTCCCCAAATAGACAACAGGATCATGTGAACAACGATTAGTTCTATAATGTTAGAGTTCCCTCAGTGCCTACATCTTATAGGCACTCAGTAAGTGATAATAAATTAAAGATTGGTTCTTCATTGATCCATTGTTGTTGATCAATTTATCAGGACCATTAAAGTAAAGCTGGATTGAATCAAATAATTAAATAACTAGACACTTCACCAGTTGTTTTAGTTTTTCACAGCTGGTCATTAAAATTTTACAAAAAATGAGAATAAAATATTTATCTTTCACTAACAGAGGCTATAGGGATTCCTTTTAAAGAGTTTTGAACTAGTTGGGAGAAAAGCATCATCTAAATATTAGCATTGTTCTTATTTCTCTTACAGACATAAAATTGTCATAAAGGATATCATTTATGAGGTAGGTATTTATTGTGTTGCTTCTCAGTTTATGTTTTTGATTAATTTCTTTACCCCTTTCTTCATCCCTACCCCAGGCTACAAGACAGTTAATACGGTTGATTATTAGAAGAAATGTGTTTCTTCAAAAGTGTGCCTTGCCCTGTTTAGTGACAAAATGAATCCCCTTTGGGTGAACTGATATAGTAATATACTTTATAATTACTATTCTTACTCTATTAACTATTCAGTAAATCTAAGTGCAAGAAAATCTTTCAAGACCAACCTTGTCTAACTCCCTCATGATTTGCAAATGAGCACTTTAAAGAAATTGTTTTTGGAGTTTTTTGAACATCCATTGGGAGTTAAATAAGTAACTGACTTAACATAACTAACTTGGAAATTTGGCAAAAGCAAAGTTTTATGGATTGAGTGTCCATTTACATAAGGAGTTTATGGTGAATTAAAAAAAAAAAAAGTGTCTCAGAGACTTCTTCCTAAGTTTCCAGGGATCTGAGTAAGGACAACAGTTCCATGCCTCTAATGTTAAGCAACAGTAACTAGAAAGTTGGACCCGCCATCTTAATTTTACACGATTGGTGTGGTGGAGTGCCTTGACACCCCCATCCTTCACTCCTCCTTGTACCTGCTGTCTTGACAATAGGACAGATAAAGTCCTTGCTCACAATACAATGACAGTCCTACAGTTAGGGTAACAGACAATGAACAGGTAAACAAATAAACAAAGATGCTAATTTAAGGTTTCAGTTAGAGTTCTGAAGAATGTGAGGCTCCCCATAAAATTCAAACCTGATGTTGCCTCAGAAGCAAGAGGGAAGCAAGAGGCAAGGATATGAATCTCCAAATGTGTATAAATCTAGGCAAGACCCATGAGGAACCCTGGGCAGAGAGAAGGGATGGCTGTGACCCACTATGGGCAGACAAAAGGTAAAGCAGAAGAGGTCACTGTTGGGACACAGGGGGGACAGAGCTGGGGGCTGTTTTCTCTCCCCTTCCACTGTTCTTGGCAAAGGATTGCCGGGCATGGTGCCACCTTGAGGCAAGTATCAGCTAGACACGGGTGGCAGGATGACATGAGGACAGTGCCAGAGCCTGGCCAGGGTGAGGAAGAGAACAATGGGCCATCCATCGTTTCCACAGCATGAGGGCTAGGGGATTACCAGCCAATCTAGGTAAAGGGCAGGACGGTGGTGGTTGTTCTCTGAGGGGCATTTGTGTAAAGCATATGGGAATGGGATAAGGGGTAGGAAAGACCAGCCTGTGTCACTGGGGGCCTTTCTTATACTCACCTGGAGGGAGTCACCTCCAAGTTTAAAGCCCAGCTTTGTTACTAAACACCTTGAGCAGGTCATTAACCACTTAGTTTCTTTACTGGTAAAATGGGGATAATAATAACACTTACCTCCAAGGTTATTATGAGGATTGAATGATTTAATATATGTAAAGCATTTAGAATTTATATGTTTATAAGTATGTACATATATATGGCCCTGCAATCCCTTTCCAGATAGATATCCAAATCAGTTCTCACCCAGGTCCATAAAGGGGCAAAAATGAAGATATTCACTGTAAAGTTTTCATGGAAATTGGGAGCTGGGTGCATTCTGAGGGAGAATAAATGCACACTACAGAATGCTAGGAATCACTTGGAAGCAATGAACCAGAGGTATATATAGCAAATACATATGGATCTTTAAAACCCACTGTTGGTTGCAAAACATAAATAGAACAAGGTCTATTGCATGATACTATCGATACAAATTTAAAACATATACCAACCAACACCTGACATTTTACAATATTGCATTAAAATGGATGCCTATGTGGAAGGGAAGGGAATGAATATGGAAACCAGGGCTGAATGGGAGACATACCCATGAAAGAAAGGTAATAGTAGTGTACCATGAACTAAGGTATATGATTGACTCGCTGTTTTTTACCTGACACATAAACAAATGAAGAAAGAACAGAAGGGAGGGAGGGAGAGAGAGCAGAAGGAAAGAATAAGATAATTAGATAATGTCTGGGCTGCAAATGAGGTGGTTGCCACTAAATAGGGTGGTCAGGGAAGGCCTCTCTGAACAGGTGACATTTAGGCCAAAGCCTGAAAAGTGTGAAGCCTGTCATTTGATGGCCTGAGAATATGAATTACAAGCAGAGAACATGTGCTAAGACCCTGAAACAGAAATATAACATATTTGAAATATAGGGGGAAAAAGACAAGCGTTGTTGGAGCATAGTGAGCAAATAAAGGTGAGCTTTAATTTTAAAAGATGGTCTGGTAAAGACTTTTCTTCATACACTTGTCTATATAGAGAGATAGTTTAGGACTATTAGTTTCACAGAATTGGTAATTCCCAAGGAGAAGGGAAGTCCTCTGTGGTCTTATGGTGATCTGGCTTGTGACAGGGAGGTAAGAAGTGAGCATCAGGCAACCAGAGAGGAGCAGAACCAAACTTTGCTACGACAGGTGTAGAGGAGTCAAATCCCACCCTTGGGAAGGCAGAAATTTTAGTGGGGCCTAAAACCGAAGTCCTCCCCACCAAAGGCTGGACTGCTAAGTAAATATCTGGCTAAGCAGGACTTTTGCCATGGCACTATCCCTGGTGTGGTCTTGTGTCTGCCAATGCCCTCAACACTTCCTGGCAACAGTGCCTCCTTGGGACCACTGTGGACATCTGTCCCCTCTGGGATTTGAATAGTGGTCTCCTTATGCTCTCCTTCCACACCTTCCCAGAGAGCATCCATTTCTTGGTTTCCTTCAAAAGAGCATCTGGTGTATCAGAAATACAAACCTCAGGTTTTCATTCTGTCTTGGGGTGTTAATCTCTCATCACCCTGCCAAATGCTTAACATATCCTGAAACAGCAAATAAGCAAAAAACAAACAAACAAACAAACAAACAAACAAACAAACAAAAAACACTAAGAAGCTGTTTTTCACGAACAAGGAATCCTTGAGAACAGAGACCTAGCCTATCTTGATTTCCATCTATCCTCATTCTTAGAAAAATGCCAGGCCTGCAGTAGGTGGTCAATAAAATCGGTTGAATGTATTCATACACACACACACACACACACACACACACACACACACACTTAAAATGATGATACTGTTCCCACGGGAAAACCTCCAACCAAGATATCTCAAAATATCTTATTATCTCAAGATAACAAACAAAAATGCAGCTTCATTCAACACCAATTTTAGCTCATAAAGAATTGGTTTTCCTCCTTGGGGTTATAATGGGTAATGATAATGTTTATTGAGTACTATGTGCCAGACACTGAATTATCTCATTTAAAACCCAAGACAACCTTAGGAATTAAGAACTATCTTATTCTTACCCAAATGAAAAGGAAGCTTGGAGTTATATAGTAACCTTTATGTGATGGCTAGATCTGGGTTTTTAATCCCAGGTCACCTGACCCCAGAATTGTTGGATAACTTCTGAAACTCTGATTAATTTTACAAACATAAAATGTATTAAAGTTGTACGTGAAACAACAACTACTCTTCTGAGTATTGTTTTTCTTTTCTAGACTAATCATTGGCATCCATAAATTTAAGCATGTTTTAAGGAACTGAAAGCTTTTCACAACATTGCAATGATTTAAAAAATAAGGTTACAGGACAGCGTGCAAATGAGCAGCAAAGAAAGAATAGAAGTGAAATCTTCTAAGTCATAGGCTGTTCTTTGCACTGTGAGTCCATGTTTGCTTTAATTTTAGTTTCCAGCTTTGAAATTTCTTCCCCCTCCCCCCCCCCCGCCATTTTTCCTTCTTTTTCTTTGTTCTAATGGTTTAATTAATTTTAGGGATCATAAAACAATGTCTGAGCATTGTGACAATTTTGCTGCAGTAAACATTCTTTGTCTGAGCGTGAGTTCCATAGAAATTATAGCCTGAAGCAAAATTTACATTCTAAAGCTTTGCTGGAAGAATGCAAACTCCTTTAAAGAAGCAAGAGTGAAGGGGAACAGGGCCATGAGGCAAGGAGGTGAAGGAAAGTTGCTAAACTGGCTTCCACTTCACTATAAACACAACTGGTTGCTCAGTCCTGTGGGAAGTTTCCAGAGAAGCCACATGGAAACATTTCTCAGAAGAGTCCTTTGGGGGAGAGGAAGGAGAAGAATTTATCTATGGCTCTCTCTCTCATCCTTTACCTCTCAGTGGTTAAAATTTGCATCACTGGGTATGAAAGTCCAGAACTTCTGGCATTGTTTTCTGGCTCCCCTTGCAGTCACAAAGAAGGGGCAGTGGCATCCACCATCCTATTAGCAGACACAGCCAGGGGCATTCCTTTTCTGCAGCCTCCTGGGCCCTATCAAGCCAGTGTGTTCCTGGCAGTTCTGTTGTATCTTGGACTTCAGTGGTGACAGGGGGACTAGGGGTAGAAGAAGAGAGGCCTATAGTGTGAGGCACAAGGTAGGTGATAATTGGGCTGTGCCATGGGTGACCTGGGAGAACTGGAGCCCAATTGGCTGAGCAGAAACTTAAAACAGTATGGCTTCCACAGCAATGGCCCAGAAGGTGATCCTCCTGGAGAATCATTAGTAGCACTGAGTAGCCCAAAATGCTCAGTCTGTCAGAACATTCTCACACATGTCTACTTATGCACATACAGAGATTTCCCCTGGGTTTACATCTACAAGTGAACTGGCTGGATCACTGGGAATCTTCAACTGTACCAGATATTATCATATTATATTGCTAAACAATAGCCTTAAATAATTACTTGTTATTGATTTGGTCTGATTTTTTTTTTCCTTTCCTATAGATGCGTCTAAAACTCATCTATTTCCAGGCTGTCTGGGTGGCTCAGTTGGTTAAGTGTCTGACTCTTGATTGACTCAGGTCATGATCTCAGGGGTTTGTGAGATTGAGCCCTGCATCAGGCTCTGGGATGATAGTGTGGAGCCTACTTGGGATTCCCTCTCTCTCTCTCTCTCTCTCTCTCTTTCTCTCTCTTTCTGCCCCTCCCTTGCTCATGCCCATGCATGCACTCTTTTTCTCAAAATAAGTAAATGAACATTAAAAAAAAAAAATAAAACCCATCTATTGTTTCATAAATACACTCAGGGGGGAGGAGGAGGAGAACACTGAAGATCCCTATCACAACTTCCTCCTTATTATACTACTAATAGGCATCTCTTGCCAAATTTACAGGGAAATAGAAAATATGAATTACATGGTATCTGTGAGGTATTTTGAACTTTTTGAAGAGAGAGGCTACTTAAACCCACATTCATTTTAAAACCAAAATTTCCCATTGTTTCCAGGAGAGGGCACAAATTCATCTTATGTGTATTCTGACTGCTCTTCACCAGCCTCCCTAACTTCACCCGGCATGCACACACACATGCACATTCACACGCATACACACCCTAACTCCTATTTTGCAATCACCCAATAGATAAACCACTTATATTATCATTTCAAGACCTAAAAGGCAACCTTTGGCAGGCTCCTTAGCCTGCTGCAAGATCCAGAATGTTCACTGGAGCTTCCTAATGTCACTGTGTAGGGCTGTGTCCACTGGGGACAGGAGGGGAATGAGGAAGGAGGGTCTTACAAATTAAACACATCTGGCTTTAAGTTATATTATTTTATTTTATTATTTATTTTTTACTATATTATATTTCCTCATTTCCTATGGCATAGGTGTCCCAAGAGTAGCGATAGGAGTGGTCTCAAGCAATAAGGGCATACATTGTAGAGAATTAAAAAACATTTTTTTTTTAGTGTTTGTTTATTTTTGAGAATGAGAGAGAGAGGGGGGTGGAGGGGCAGAGAGAGAAGGAGATACAGAATCCAAAGCAGGCTTCAGGCTCTGAGCTGTCAGCACAGAGATCGACATGGGGCTCGAACTCATGAACTGCGAGAACATGACCTGAACCAAAGTTGGACACTTAACCAAATAACCACCCAGGCACCCCGAGAATTTTAAAACAACAATAAAAGAGACTAAAAGTTGGTCTGCTTTTTAAAAAACAAACATACTAAAAAAAGCACACTGGCAATTCTACACAAAGTCAGATACAATGTAAAATACTCTTCCCTCCCTCCCCAAAATCTTTTGTTGGTCTAAGTTCTAAACAATTTCTGCAGTTACTATTCAATTTTATAATAAATAAAATTAGCATATTTTATCCTTTAATTAGCATTGTCTTCTACATAGAAGTTAACTCACAGGAGCCCTGGCATAAATGGACTCATCTACAGGTGTGTGTTTGAGAGTTAAGTTCCTTATGGTTCAGAATCATTCATGCTTGCTTTGGGCACACTGTATGTCTTCAACTCAGATGGAACAATCTGCTTCTGCATTTATTTATTTTTTTAAATGTTTTTTTAATGTTTATTTATTTTTTAGAGAGAGAGAGACAGAACGTGAGCAGGGGAGGAGCAGAGAGAGAGAGGGAGACACAGAGTCCACAGAATCCCAAGTAGGCTCGAGGCTCTGAGATGTCAGCACACAGCCTGATGTGGAATTCAAACCCACAAATTGTGGGATCACGACCTGAGCTGAAATCAGACGCTTAAATAACTAAGCCACCCAGGTGCCCCTATCTGCTTCTGCATTTTTTTTTTTAATTTTTAACGTTTTTTATTTATTTTTGGGACAGAGAGAGACAGAGCATGAACGGGGGAGGGGCAGAGAAAGAGAGGGAGACACAGAATCGGAAGCAGGCTCCAGGCTCCGAGCCATCGGCGGGGCTCGAACCCACGGACCACGAGATCATGACCTGAGCTGAAGTCAGACGCTTAACCGACTGAGCCACCCAGGCACCCCTGCTTCTGCATTTAAACGCTAGATCTGAAAGAAGTCATGGCAGTAGTAATTATAACAGAACTTTTGCTACTTCAATTCTCTCTCTTCAGTCCTCTCCTTCTATGTGGCCACTTGGAGCTTTTATTTGTGATTAAAATTTAAAACAATGCTAACTGCAAGCTATAATATTTTTTTTTTTTTGGTGAGTGCAAGTTTTCATATAAGAAATATTTTTACTGTATTTGAATAGCATCTTTAAGATTTAAAATTGATTCCTTTTCATCATTTTTTTATTTGTTAACAAATTACTCTTAACATGTAATGTTATTACTCATTTCTGTGGCAGACTAATATGTAGGAATATGCTTTTTCCCTTTCATTTGAAAAAAAGTAATGTTAATTTGAAAATATGAATCCATTACCTTTCCCTCTTTTTTGATCCTGTACTAAGTCATTTTATTACTTATTTATTTTTATTGGCATGATTATATATTCAAAGTCCAATAAAAGAAAAATCTCACTGTTTTTTTCTGTCCGTTATTATGATTATTCATTTCATTTCAGTATTATTATTGGAAATAATGTTGTATGGAGAAGGGTCAGTTGCACAATGATCTGCCCTGTATGTCAGATATGGGAGGTGCACTGCTGCTTCCCAGAGTGCTAAGACTACTTTGTAGATCCACAGAGGCAGACCTGGAGAGTTGCCCAACCCAGAGAGACTGCCCCCTGCTGCTCGGGTAGGAATCTGCCACTAGGCTAATGCAGGGAGATTAACCCTCACTTTACCTTGCCTTTTCTTTTATTCAAAGATGTATATTTAACTAAAATGTCACCTCGATGAGGACTAGAACTTTGTCTGGTTCAGCACTGGTACCAGGAGCAGAGCAGGCAGTCAATACATTTTTGTTGAATGAAAGTACCACATGTGGTGTTACTTTGCACACGTTGGAATGTGCACACCTTTGTATTTCTGAGTGTTTCTGGCACAAGATAGGAACTCCATCAAGAGCAGATATCATGTATGCCACTTCTTTGCATCCTCCAGCCCCCATCCCTAACTCCCAGCAGTGCCAGAGACTCTATAATTGCAGACTGACTAATCAATTGACTATAGGGCCAGGACTCAAAACACTATTCTGAAGAAATTAAGAATGGCCAAGGAGTTAAAGTTCAATAAAATAAAGTAGCATTTTATTCTTTTCTTATCATCTCATCTTATCACAGTGATTACCTTATCACTTTCTTTGGGGGGCAAGGTTACTCATTAGAAATAAAATTCTCAACTTATTAAAAGACACTATAATTGCTACTGATGTCTGCCAAATTGTTTTGTAAGTTTATTTACTTATTTTGAGAGAGACAGAGATGGTGCAGGCTGGGGAGGGCAGAGACAGACAGAGAGACAGAGAGAGACAGAGAGAGAGAGACCGAGAGAGAGTATCCCAAGCAGGCTCTGCACTGCCAGGCAGAATCCAGCACAGGTCTTGACCCATGAAGTCATGAGATCATGACCTGAGCCGAAACCAAGAGTCACATGCTTAACTGACTAAGCCACCCAAGCACCCTGGTCTCTGCCAAATTTTAATAATTTATTTCTCATTCATGTAACAGATGCCCAGATATACACCTAACTATGTGTCAGAGTTTCTAAAAGTTATACTCAAAGTAGGAAATGAGGGACAAGGTAATTTTTAAACGATCTGAGCAGATCAAATAAGATGTTCTTTCAAAGATAAGTAACATAGAATGTTAGCCTTGGATACCCTAAAGCTTACATAGTCCAGCCTCAGTATGCGAATGAAGCCAACAAGAATGTAAGACTTTTGTCTGGACTCACAGTACAGGGGTAGAGCCAGGGTCAGCACAAGCAACCCTTATTTTTACCCCAGGTCCTCCTCCCAAATGACAGAGCTTCTAAAGCCCAAGAAAATGGCTCTATACTTGTTTATTATATCAATTTGCTTGAAGTATTTAAGAGTTACGACTGTTTATAGTGGTCATTGACCAAACAATGAAAAAGACCATTATAAAGAAACTTTACATTGGTAGATAACAATATACTGATTAATGAAGATTTGAAGTTACCTTTAAGAACCTCTTATTATAGCACATATATTTATGGAGTAGAATTAATAGATAACTCTTGATCTTAGGGTCATGAGTTCAAGCCCCACATTGGGCATGGAGAGTACTTTTAAAAACTGGTAATAAATATTTATTAAGCATCTATATGTACATAACACATATTTTCTAGAGACTACTGAATGAATAAATAATAGCATACACTTACATAAAACTCACTGTATGCCAGTATCTGTTCTAAATGCTTTGCATTCATTAACGCATTGAATTTCACAACAACCTGCTATTACTGCCATCCCCATTTTACAGATGAGGAAATTGAGGTGTAAAGAACTTCATCAAGATCAGACAGCTAATAAGTAGAGCTCTCCTAATCTGATCATCTGGCTTCATAAGCTGTGCAAACTATGACTTACTTTTCATTTTAAGAAACATAAACATAGGAAAAAGTTAATGGTAGTGCAGGTTAAAAAAAAAAACAATTGGGGCGCCTGGGTGGCGCAGTCGGTTAAGCCTCCGACTTCAGCCAGGTCATGATCTCGCGGTCCGTGAGTTCGAGCCCCGCGTCGGGCTCTGGGCTGATGGCTCAGAGCCTGGAGCCTGTTTCCAATTCTGTGTCTCCCTCTCTCTCTGCCCCTCCCCCATTCATGCTCTGTCTCTCTCTGTCCCAAAAATAAATAAACGTTGAAAAAAAAAATAAAAAAAAAATAAATAAATAAATAAACAATTAAGGAAAACTATAATGTCCACAAGGCAGTTCATAAGAGCTGAGTGAATGATAAGCCAGAGCTCTTTGGGTGCAAGTGGCACACACTAAATTGGAAGTAACTTAAGTTATTTCAAAATCTATTTACTTTCTGTCCATATTAGTTTTGCAGACTAAATTGTGTCCCCTTCCTCAAAATTCATATACTGAAGTCCTAACACCAAGTACTTCAGAATGTGACTCTATCTGGGGACAGGGCCTTCAAAGAGATGATTAAGGTAAGATGAAGCTGTATGGGTGGGCCCAATCCAATCTGATTGGTGTCCTTCTAAGAAGAGGAGAGTAGGACACAGACAACACAGAGGGAAGACCCTGTGAAGACACAGGGAGAAGATGGCCAAAGAGAGAAGCCTCAGAAGACACTAACTCGGCCAACATTTTCATCTTGGACTTCTTAGTTTCCAGAACCATAAGAAAATAAATTTCTATTGTTTAAGCCACTGAATCTTTGTGGTGGCAGCCCTAGAAAACTGATATGGAAGGATACTGGGTAGTTTATAGAATTAGAGAAAGAGTTACAGGAACCAGTCAAAGCCAGTAACCTCAAAGATTAGAACAGGGCCTCAATGCATCCAGGACACTCACATGGACACACAATCAACCTCTGTCCCTTCCTTCCTCTGTCTCTCTCTCTCTGTCTGTCTTTCTCTCACACTCTCTCTTCCATTCATTCTTTCCTATTTCAATAGTCTTTCTCTATGTGGAGGAGCAACATGGCTTCCAACTCTGCTTTTCTCTCCCAGCCTCAGAATATAAAAATGCCAAGGTTGGATTCAATTGGCCCAGTTTGTGTCACATGTCTAACCCTAAACCAATCAGTTAATTCTCCTTTCAGTATGGTGTTTCTACAACTCTGGCCTGGCCTCTGTTGCTGAGTCTGGAGCTGCTTCTGGTTCACTTTCTGAGCATAAGGCCAGCTTCTGCTGGGGTGGGAGAAAGGTAGTCATTTGGCTGCTAAGAGAAAGGGAAGGAATCTGTGATCTGACCGCTCCTGCAGAAGAGTTTGCACAAACTTCCTGTTTGTAGCCATGCCTCTTAGCCTCTCTTTCAGAAGAATCTGTGCCTCCAATTCCAGGACCTTTCCAGGGTCCTGTGCCCCAGACTGGCTTCCTTCTTCACAGTTCCCCATCTTCAGATAATTATGTTTCAGTTTTCACAACTCTGATGGCTTAGTCTCCACTCATCTAGCCCCTGTCCATGTTCCAAAAAGAGTGGACATGGACTCCACCCATTCCCTCTGTTCTTGTGGACCTTGGCCTTTTCCACTTCTTTGCTGTCATTTTAGTGGCATTTTGGAAGGGATCAAAGAAAAGTGTGTGTTTTTAAACTTCAGTGTTTAAACAGAAGTCTGTGCTGGGGCTTTTCAAATATTCCTCCTCTCTGAACATGCCACAGAGACTGCCTTCACCCCTGGGAGTAGAGGTGGTGGCACAGGGGCAGAGGAGAGAAGGGAAAGAGAAGCATGGACAGGCTCTGGCTCCCACCCCTGTATCAAGCACCCCTATATACCTCTGGTTTTTCTGTTTCATGTTTTGAGCCTCAAAGATTTTATTTAAACAAAAAGCCTGTAACTAAAAATGGAAAACCTTAAAAACCACTGCACAACACCAGGCTGCCACCAACATATTTTATAGAATTATAATCGTAGTCTACATAAAGTTTTGTATTCTCGTTTTATTTATTTATTTTACATCAGATTGTATTATAAACCTGTTTTATATTTCTGTAGCTTTTTCATAATTAGTTTCTCAACCCAATGCCTGGCACATAGTAGGTCCTCAGTAAATAATGATTGAATGAATGGATGAGTTGTAGTATTTAACAGCTGCTGTCTCTAAATATTTTTGTTATTATAGTCGTAGCTTCTGTTGTGTTCATGCATTCATTCCCCCTACGCATATTTGTTGAATAGCTACTTAGTGCTGTACGCTGGTGGAGGGTGCTGAGGATACAACAATAAATAGATAGACATAGTCCTTTCCATGCAGTCCAAAAGGGGAATCTGACAAGTGAGTTGACAGTCACAATGCAAAAGCATAAAACCTATGAGAAACAAAAAGGACTATTAGAGCACACAGTAGCAGCCTCTAACTTAGACATGAAAGTCTGAGAACTCTCTCTGGAGGAAGAGACCATGGAAAATCATAAAATAAACAGGACATGTCAGTGCAGAGGGGAATATAAATACTCTATGCAGAGGATGGAGCAGGTGCACAGGCTGGGCACAGAGGAGACTGTGGCACATCCCAGGACCTGGAAAAGGCTCAGGAAGATAGGGGGACAGAGTACACATAGGTGTGAGTCCAGAGATGAGAGAGGCAGGCAGAAGCCAGGGAATGAAACATCTTATGGACCCCTTCATTTGGCCTGTATTCTGATGGCAATGGGGAACAATTAAACAATCTTGAGATAAACCCATCTGAGTGTCGGATCTACAGATCCTATAGGGCATGTAAGCTGTGATGAGTCTGCAACTCATCCCTAAGAGTAATGAAGGCCATCAAAGGGTTTGACTAAGGTAACAATATTTGCAGTTCAAGAAAAAAAAATTGCAATGTAAAGAATAGATGGATGGAAAAGGCAAGACTGTAAGGAAGGCCACTTAGGACTAGCAGAAAATATAAGACAATGATAGTGGGGATAAAGAGAGGCAAATGGGTTTAAGGCACATGTAGAAGCAATGAATAAACCTTGGTGGTTGGATGTGGGAAGTGAAGGAGACGAGAAAAGGTCTGATGACACCAGATTTCTGGTTTGGGCAATGTGTGGATTGTGGTACCATTTAAGACAGAGACTACAGGACAGAGGAAGCCAATGGGTTCAGTTGGACACATTGGGTTTAAGGTGCCTGAGGGACATACAGATGGAATTGTTTGGAAAATAAGCAGAAATGTTATTCAGAAGCATGGGAGAGACAGTGGCGCTGTGGATGGGGATCTCACCATGGAAGTGGTAACTGACATGGAACTGAAGAAGAACAGTGATATCCCTCAAGGAGAAATGTAGAGGAGAAGGAGGAGGCATGTAGTCAGACGCCCAAAGCATACTGATAGTTAAGGATGAGCATAGAAGGACAAGCCTGCTGAGGAGATAAGAAAGAGCAGTCCAAGATGTTGGATGAAATCCAAGGACATGCTGGGTTACAGGAGCCAAGAGAAGACAGTGAAGGAGGAGTAGTTAGTGTGTCAGCATGATATGGACAACCAAATGGCAAATTTGGTAAGGCAGATCCGAGTAGAATGATGAGACAAGCCAGGTTGCAGCGGTTAAGAATTTCAGACAAAGTATGCATGGCTTTCAAGAAGTATGGCTGAAAGGAGAAGAGAGAGGGCCTAGTTGGAAGGGAAAAAGAAGGCAAGAGACTCAAGTGAGTCTGAATGCCACCAGTGGCTCCCTAATAGCACCTATTAAAAAAATGGGTGAAATAGGTGATGGGGATTAAGGAGGGCACTTGTTGTGATGAGCATTAGCTGTTGATCAGAAGTGTTGAATCACTATACTGTACACCTAAAACTATTACACTGTATGTTAACTAACTGGAATTTAAATAAACACTTAAAAAAAGAAAAACTTCCTGATCTACTTACTCTTCAGGGCTCTCCAAATTTGGCTCAACCAGCTTTATTTCTTATTATTCTCCTACCATAAATCACTCTGTGCTTCAGCCAAACAGGTTAGTCACTGTTCCCCCAAGTAAAATGCATGGTTCACCAGATCCATTTCTTGGTTTATATTATTTCCTCCACCCAAAATGGCACTGTCATCTCCCCAGGTACAACCTTGCACTGCCCATCTCTGCTGCACTGCCCATCTCTGGCTCTTGGAAACCCCACTACTCTACAACCTGATTCTGCAGGGCTCAATGCTTGTCCCATTCTCATACCCCTCCTCATCTTCTGTACCTAAGTTATTTGGATGTTTCTTTTATGCCCCTACTTGACTGTAGATTCCTTGAAAGCATGGCTTGTAGCTTACTTAGCATTTTGTAAGCTTGTTTTTTGTTTTTTTTTAATTTTTTTTTCAACGTTTATTTATTTTTGGGATAGAGAGAGACAGAGCATGAACGGGGGAGGGGCAGAGAGAGAGGGAGACACAGAATCGGAAACAGGCTCCAGGCTCTGAGCCATCAGCCCAGAGCCTGACGTGGGGCTCCAACTCACGGACCGCGAGATCGTGACCTGGCTGAAGTCGGACGCTTAACCGACTGCGCCACCCAGGCGCCCCAGTGTAAGCTTGTTTTATGCAGTAGAGTTCAACAACCATGAATGAATGAAAGTTTTAATGAACTCCATAGAAGTGTTTCTTTATCATATCCAGTTGGTGCCCTGGCAAGAGGCAACCCTACTGTAGTCCTGTTCTGAGTTCTTGCATTTTCATTAAATAGTAACTCTCTGGGCACATACTACGTGCCAGGCATATAATGTATGTAAGGTGCCTGAGGGACATTCCAGTGAAGTTGTTTGCAAAATAAGCAGAAATGTAGTTCAGAAGCATAGGAGAGATGGCTGGGCTATAGGTGGGGGTGTGGGTATCCTCAGCACAGAAGTGGTAAGCAATGTGGAACCAAAGAGGAAAAGTGAGATCCCTCACTTAGGGAAAGATGTGGAGGAGAGAGAGGAGGCTAGTATCATCACTCCATTTTATAAGTGAGTAAACTCAGGCTAAGAGAGGTTAAGTAACCTGCCCAAGGTCACATAGCCAAAGAATGATTGAACCAAGACTCCAAATTAAGACACCACCCTGACCTTGCTGACTTCTCTCTGTTCTTGTTGCTGACTTAAAGAATGGAGAAAAATAATTTTAGGAAACGCCCTAACAGTGTTCTCAGTAACTGTCCTACAGAAGATTGTAAAACATGTTACTTTAGGAAGCCCTTTCAGACCAGTAGAAAAGTCAGTAGATTCTGTCATTTGTCCTTTAAAATTCAGTAATAAGTAACTAGCATAAATAATAACAACCTCCAAAAAATAGCCAGGTAGAATACAGTGAAAGATTAAGGTATTGGAAGATGAGAGAGGAGATAAGCAGCCAGATAGGAGAAATATTCACTCTTTTTGGCTTTTATTTGGCAACACTTAATATTTAATAAATTCTGAGGGGCGCCTGGGTGGCGCAGTCGGTTAAGCGTCCGACTTCAGCCAGGTCACGATCTCGCGGTCCGGGAGTTCGAGCCCCGCGTCGGGCTCTGGGCTGATGGCTCAGAGCCTGCAGCCTGCTTCCGATTCTGTGTCTCCCTCTCTCTCTGCCCCTCCCCCGTTCATGCTATCTCTCTGTCTTAAAAATAAATAAACATTGAAAAAAAAATTTAAAATAAAAAAAATAAATTCTGAGTGTTCAGCTCCCTGGAATTATTCTAAGAACGAATTTCTTGCAAAAATTACATGTGTCAGTGAGTTTCCTAGGAACATTCTTTCATGGTGACACAAAATTAGGTGGCCTTAGTTCTTTGACCTTGTAAAAATGACTCTTTGCTTACATGATTTTTCTAGCAGAGAAACATCAAGCATAACAACTTATCACTGCCTGGAATGAGAACCCTGCCCTCATTCCTAGGTAATGATCCAGGAGTTGGATTGTATTTTCTTATTTTCACAAACATGTTGCATTATGGCTTTTTCCATTCATCTAGTAACATTACTCATTATCTCTTGACAATGATCATTTAACAACTCATTTGTTTTTCTTTGGGATTCCATTTCTGATGAGATATTCATTATAATAAAATTAAAATGTAGCTTAATTTTTACTAATGGACTGTGGCATTCTTCATATTAGAAAAAAATTCTATCTGTATGGCATTATAAAGACAGTGAGTTCCAGGAATATTCTGAACAAAATCAGAAACATCCAGTAATAGTCTTTACTTTGGCCAGATTCCCAGTAATGTCGTTGTGACTTTTCCCCAAATAGTCTCTTAGAATGCTGGTTTCTTGTCTTTTAAAGATGAGCAGTCCATCCTTGTTTGATGTGAAAGATGTCTCTTTTGGCCTAACTCCCTCTCTGACCACCTGTCTTCCATCAAAAAGTGCTCCATGAAACACTTCTTAAAATAAAAGTGAGGGGTGCCTGGCTGGCCCAGTTGGTAGAGCATGTGATGCTTGATCGCGGGGTCACGAGTTTGAGCCCCACATCAGGCATAGAGATTACTTAGAAAATAATAAAAGTGAAATTGAGGGCAGCTGGTTGGCTCAGTTGGATAAGCGTCTGACTTTGGCTCAGGTCATAATCTCACAGTTCATGGGTTTGAGCTCTGCATCAGGCTCTGTGCTGACAGATCAGAGCCTGGAGCCTGCTTCAGATTCTGTCTCCCTCTCTCTGCCCCTACCCCACTCACGCTCTGTCTCTTTCTCTCTCTTTCAAAAAAATAAAATAAAATGTTAAAAAAAATTTTTTAAGTGAAATTAACATAACTGTGTTTTGACATTTAGCCCCCAACCCCCAAATTCTGGATCAAGCCTACAGAATCAGTTTCAATCACGACGGTTTTGTGGGGTTTTTAAAAATATTTTTAATGTTTATTTATTTTTGAGAGGGGGAGAGGAGCAGAGAGATAGGGAGACAAAGAATCTGAAACAGGCTCCATGCTCTGAGCTGTCAGCACAGAGCCCAACACAGGGCTTGAACTCACAAACTGTGAGATCATGACTTGAGCTGAAGTCAGATGCTTAACTGACTGAGCCACCCAGGCGCCCCCAATCACAACAGTTTTATAACACTCGGCAAATCCTTTGAGATCCACTAGCATCTAAAAGTTTTGTAATGGATTTACTATTTTTTCCTTTCTACTTAATGAAAATGTTAGAATTTGGTTAAAATAATTTAGTTAAATAGGGGATTTCAAAGAGGAACCTAGCTTTCAGAGGCACTCGATGTCACATTTTTGGAGGCGCTCAATGTCACATTTTCAGCTGTGCAGCACCTGTGCTTTATCCTTAGCTTTGGGCCCCAGGGTACTAGGTGGAGTGCATCCCAGCCACAACGGGGTGGGGCCAAGGCAAGGATGAAAATGTGACAATGACCTGATGGAAGCAACATGGTTTATCTCAGCCATGCTATATGGTATGTAGTGTGCCTGTATAGTTCTGGGGTCAGGTACACCTGAATTCAAAGCCCAAAGAATCACTCCATGACCTTGGGAGATGCCTAATCCCACACAAATCCCTGTTTTCTTATTCACAAAATGGAAAAACTTTTGTATCCAGCTGGTCTAGTCAGCAGACAGAAACCATACCAGTTATAGAGCAATGAGAATGTAATATAAAAAACTATTAACCAGGGGAGCCTGGGTGGCTCAGTTCATTAAGCATCCGACACTTGATTTCAGCTCAGATCATGATTTTACAGATTGTGAGATCGAGCTCTGCATCAGGCTCAGCACTGACAGTGTGGAGCCTGCTTGGGATTCTTTCTCTCTCTCTCTGCTTCTCTCAAAATAAATAAAAAACATTAAAAATTGTTTCAAAATAAAATTTAAAAAACTATTACCTAGGTATAAAGTTGTTAACTAAGTGACTGAAAAGTAAACAAAGACACTAAGAAATCATAGCAGTAGCACCTGTGGGAAGTAGCTACCTCCCCTAGAGGTGGGTAAGAGAAGAACTTGGAGGAGGGACCAAGACCCTTGAGGATAGGGTACCAGTAGGCT
Organism: Herpailurus yagouaroundi; assembly: GCF_014898765.1. Taxonomy (NCBI): domain Eukaryota; kingdom Metazoa; phylum Chordata; class Mammalia; order Carnivora; family Felidae; genus Herpailurus; species Herpailurus yagouaroundi. The sequence goes on along the minus strand of NW_024412400.1, from coordinate 38,238,047 downwards.
GGTGCTGGTGTCTCTGAGAAGGTGCAATGAGGCTGCTCCGATGAGTGAGGGGGAATCTGCAAAATGGGTTCAGACTCCTCCAGGAAGGAACTGCCTCTGCGGAGATGAGCGAGCACTGCTGATGTGGAACAGGGGAACAGGAAGTAGATATAAGCCCCCAGGGAAGGAGCAAGTTCCTTCTCCCTCCTCTGGTCTTATGATGTCCTTCTGGTTTCCCCATTGGCAGCGTCCAACAAGGAGCAGCTGGTTATGCAGAAATGTGGTCTGTAGAGTCCCAGAGAGACCCAGCACCACAAAGCAGAGAATAGAACAGTGGACTGGAACTGAAAGACAAAAACCTAGAACTAGTACAAATTCCAGGTATTAAGCACCCACTCCATGCCAGGCACAATGCCAAGTGCTTTACATACATTATCTTATTTATCTTAACCACTTAATGAAGTGTCTTCATTTCACAGATGGGTAAGAAAGCAAGCCAGATTTATCTGACTTCTTTACTCCTCTGCTGTATATAACAAGACGTTGTCTAAACCCTGTCTCAGTAGATGTTGTCCTTTCCACCTTCACCCTCCTTCTCTGCTCTAACATATTCAATATTCTCAGAGTCTGGTGGTTCCTGGGGAGAGGTGAGGGAAGTGGAGAGTCAGGCAAATTTATAGAGGAGCTAAGGGGAGGAAGTGGACCCACTTTGTGGTTCAGAAGTACATAATGTGGCCCTGACAACAGGCAGATGGGAAGAAAGAGCAAGAGAGCTTTAAGGGAATTTGTCTTGTGGGAAAGAGATGACTGAGCTAATGGCTGAGATACCATTAGTTCATTGGGGAGCATTGGAGCTGGTCACTGAAGCTTTGGCAACTGGCATGACCCAAGAGGGTTGCCAGGGTGGAGGGTACAAATGAAGGGCTGTAAAGCTGGGGCAGGCGGGGAGGGCGGCTTCTGAGAGGACCTCAAAGGGAAGAAGCATCTTTCTTCATGTCTTGAGCTATCATTGCAGCCCGGCAGGGATCTGCTCTGGGGCAGTGGGGTGAGACAGCCATCCCTGGCTCCCAGAGCTGAACAAAGAATTCCAAGGTTAGTGAGAGCAGGTGAGATGAGAAGTGGCATCTTCCTGAATTTTCAAGGTTTCAGTGAGGATAGCAAAGACTTTTATAACAGCAATAGCACATTTTGGAACAACCAGCAGCCATGTCACCTCAAACAGTATTAGAAAAAGGACAAATCTATAGACAGGATTGTTGGGGTCAGAGCCACAAGGCTGAGTAAATAACATATTCCATGTGCCTTGGGCCAAGTTCCCTGGCAACAAACTCGATGAGACTTGCTTCAGGTGGTTCACTGAAGGCTGTAGTCAGTGACAGTCCCTATAGAAAAATGAGGGAAGCAAGACTGGGCAGAGGGAGAGATTGAACTGCGAAGCAGATGCGACAGAGGACGAGTTGAGTTCATGTGCAGTGGGAACTGGGATAGTTCTAGAGTAGTCCCAAGTGGGGACTGATCTTCTGACTCCCTCACAGACCAGCCACCGGGTGCAGTCCTTAGTGAGGGGTTATAAATCTTGTCCTGTGGGAAATTCCTGACAGATGCCAACTGGGAGCCCATAGCAGTTGATGTCCCAGCAGCAGGGGGAACAAATGACTTGGTCCTAAATGAGAGATCAAGGAGGCCCATCACAGCATCTGCTGCACATCCATCAACGAAAAAAGTACCTACTGGGGCACCTGGGTGGCTCAGTCAGTTAAACGTCCAACTCTTGATTTCCGCTCAGGTCATGATCTCACTTTGTGAGATCAAGCCCCCTCGTCAGGCTCTGTGCTGACAGCACTGAGTATCTCCCTCTCTCTCTCTGTCCCTCCCCGACCTGTGTGTGGGGTCTCTTCCCAAATAAATAAACATTTAAAAAAAAAGAAAAAATCTACTGAATAACTATTATTGGTCAGCCCTGTGCTAGGCACTGGAAACACATCAGGGATCAAGACGCACAAATATCTGGCCTCATGGGATAAAAGATATATTTACTAAACTTTTCTTTGCCTCAGTGAACCTCACCTCGAACTATGGATAATAATAGCAAGCTTTCAGTTAGTATGAGATATAGTTATTATTATTTAAAAAAATTTTTTAGGGGCGCCTGGGTGGCGCAGTCGGTTGGGCGTCCGACTTCAGCCAGGTCATGATCTCACGGTCCCTGAGTTCGAGCCCCGCGTCAGGCTCTGCGCTGATGGCTCAGAGCCTGGAGCCTGTTTCCGATTCTGTGTCTCCCTCTCTCTCTGCCCCTCCCCTGTTCATGCTCTGTCTCTCTCTGTCCCAAAAATAAATAAACGTTGAAAAAAAATTAAAAAAAATTTTTTTTAATGTTTATTTTTGAGAGAGAGAGAGAGAGACAGAGACAGAGACAGAGCGTGAGAAGGGGAGGGGCAGAGAGAGAGGGAGACACAGAATCCAAAGCAGGCTCCAGACTCCGAGCTGTCAGCACAGAGCCTGACACAGGGCTTGAACCCACAAACTGTGAGATCATGACCTGAGCTGAAGTCAGAAGCCTAACCTAAGCCACCCAGGCGCCCCATCATTATTATTATTTATAATGTCTAGGCTACATGTTTGAGGACTGCCTGGAGGACCAGCAGGGCAATCAACTCCTCTGCTATCACTGCCACAGGCATGGATCTGCAGAAAGCAGGAGCCCTAAGAGAGAAAGAGTTGTAACACTGGGCCTGCCCCAGAAGCAGGAATAAGCTACCCCTGAAGGAAAGGCATGATTTTCAGAAGTTTCTTGTGTATTTTGATGGCCAGCGCAGTCCCCAGGAACTCATAGCGTGACAGAACTTCAAGAAAAAGTGGAGACACCCAAGCTGACTAAAATGCCTGTGGCTGAATAAGTACCTCCCCTCCCAGAATACCATGCCTGCCCAGGCCAGAAGCTCTGGGAGAGCAGCTGTGGGAAAATCATCAGGCAATCAACTCAAGCTCATGTCCATCTCTCTACCTTGGTGCTCCCCCCATCTCCCTGTATGTGGGCTTTGAACTGGGACTTGAAAAGGGCACTGCATCTAGGAATTTCCCTTGGCTCCATGGCTCCATAGACTGGGCTTTACAATCGCAAATAGCTGTGTCCCAGCCCCAGCCCAGGCTTAACTGTTGGCTGGGTACACACCACCTGACCCCCATTTGTCAGGTAAGAGGAACCGGATGGCAGAAATGGCAGTGAAAGGTACTGTCCTCACACAGAGTCCCTGCCAGAGACATGGGAAGAAACACCACTTTTTAAAGGGCTTGTTTTTTTCAGCTGCATGGGTAGTGTTTGTTCTTTGGAGGGCATTGGGGACTGCAGCAACAGCATTGTGCTCTGAGCACCTCAGCCTCGACAGCCACAGAAACATCACAGGAAGCCACAGCAAAGGGGGAAAAGGCTACAAGTCCTGAGTGCTACCCAAAAGAAATGTTTCACATGTATACATGAGACTCCTTGCTGAAATCTCCAGGGACTCTCAGAATAATTTGGGAGGAAGCTGACATTTCCTCCCATAATTTGGGAGGGACTCATGTTCTCATATAGCAGGTGGAGGTAAAAACAGAGGAATGCTTGTTTGTATGGTCTTGTGACACTGTTTATCCCTCCCATCTGCCTCCCAGCACTGCCATCATCCTGTGTGGGGCCTGGGCCTTAAAAGTTATATACAGGTAATTGATACTTGTTGCTTTGTCCATTCCCTCGACTGGAAACCATAGCACAATTTCCTTCAGAGAGATTACCAACTCCTCTCTCGGTTCATAAAATGATGGTGGTGTTGTTTGTACCATTGGCTTGAGATATGGGCACGTGACTCATCCTAGCCAATTAGAAAGAATATGGCTTTTCTTTTGGTAGCAATGGTTGGTTTGGGGATGGGTACATGATCCAAAAGAGTCAATAAAACTCATTGAGGTTTTTGCTGGGAATCCTAGGAAAAGGAAAATTACTTCTGTCTAATAGACTTGAATGAGGTCTGCTGCTGTTGGAAGCATCTTGTGACCACAAGGGACAGTAATGTTTGAAAACTGAGCCAACATTGAGAAGAACAGAGGTGAGAGAGTGACTGGGCTCCAGCGACACCTTTGAGCCTAGATCTATCTTTGGATTTTTCAGTTAAGAGAGACAATGTGTTGTGTTTTCGCTTAAAGCCATTTGGGTTGTTTTTCACTTACAACCAAGAAAGTCAAGACAGATGGAATCTATAAGCCAAGCAGCACAGGATTGGGAACATAAAGGACATGCGAGTTAATTTTAGGTCCCCTTTTCTCCTTTTACTTGATCCTCACTGCAACTATCATATGTAAGTAGGGGTGATAGTTTTATTGTCCTATTCAAACAGTGATAAAATCATACCCTTGATATGTTAAATTACTTGTTCAAGGTCTTCTGGCTAATAGGTGATTGAGCTCAGGGTCGGTGACCTTCAGATTTGGGACACAGGAAAAGTCAACAAGATCAGTACACCAAAACATGATAATCAGACCTATTTACTGATATTGTCTTGAGGATACTTTTAGAAAATCATTTGATCCTACAAACATTTTCTATTTATATCTCTCAATGTCATTTTATTCTGCTATTGGGCATATTTTCAATTCCATACAACTTTTCATATTAATGGAGAGAAAAAATGCCTGTAAGAAACAAATTCAGTTGATCAATAAGAATTTATTGGGGCGCCTGGGTGGCTTAGTCAGTTAAGGGTCCGACTTCAGCTCAGGTCATGATCTCATGGCTCGTGAGTTCAAGCCCTGTGTCTGGCTCTGTGCTGACAGTGCAGGGCCTGGAGCCTGCCTCAGATTCTGTGTCTCCTTCTCTCCCTACTCCTCCTCTCCTTGCGCTCTCTCTCTCAAAAATAAAATAAACGTAAAAAAAGAGAATTTATTAAGTGCTTAGACACTCTTCCATCACCCTCTTATCCAACTCCATTTCTTCAGCTCCAGAGCTGTCCACTGAGCTCCCCACCTGAAATATATGTTCCATAAAAGCAAGGGCTGGGGTGCGTAGGTGGCTCAGTCATTTAAACATCTGACCTCCACTCAGGTTGTGATCTTGCAGCCTGTGCTGAAAGCTCAGAGCCTGGAGCCTGTTTCAGATTCTGTGTCTCCCTCTCTCTCTGACCCTGCCCTGATTATGCTGTCTTTCTCTCAAAAATGAATAATAAACAAAAAAAAATTTTAAAACAAGGGCTTTTTGTCTTCTTTACCATATTCTCAATTCCTAGGTCTTGGTATATAGTAGGAGCTCAACAAATACTTGATAAGTGAATAAATGAGACCATGCCTTGGAGAAGGGGAAGAGAAGGGAAGTGATGACAGTTGACTTGCTGGAGGATTTACCCAAAATTAACTGAGAAAAATCTGGAAGTGATGGAGTTTAGAGTCAATAGGCAAGATGAGGCTTTCTGCCATATAGGGCTTAAGAGATGGTTTAATTTCAGCTGTAGAGTAATAGAGAAAGTTCCATTTCTGTGAGACTTAGATCTATCACTGTAAGATTCACATGTGCTGCACAATTAATAAAATGAATGAATGTTCTTATTCATGCAAACACTACTCAATTCAAAATTAGTACCTGTTTTAATGGGTAAGATTTTATTAATGATTTAAGCAATAGGACTAGTGTCCTAATTGGATATATGACATTTGACCAAACTAAATATAAAAATATTTTTGATTTCTTTAAAACATATTGTAAAAATTTTTAGAAATAAGCTACTGATTTTTTAAAAATCTGTTCTGAAAATATAATTAAGTTGTTTCTCTTGATTTTCAAAAATATTTTTCATTTTTTATAACTCTGAGCTCTTTTATCATTACTTGGATAAATAAAATATAAAATTAAGATAATATAATTTTGTTTAATTAAAAAAAAAAACTTGAATTTAACCTGATCAGAAAGGTCCTTTCCAGGAGGAATGGTACAATCTCCAGTTGATTGCTATTTTGATATTTTAACTGATCTGAGGTCTCTCTTTTTCTTTATCCTTCCTTTTGGGCTGTCAGCACCAGAGGTGGGAGGTAGAGGCTCTACCCATTGAGAATGTTTGGAAGCATAACTCTCCTCACCAGACAATAAAAGGATAAACAAAGCAAAGGGAGGAAGGAAAGCAGCGAGGGAAGTTCTCACAGCAAGGAGAATAGGCATTTGCTAAAGTCAAATGCGCTCTTTGGGGAACCTGGCTGGCTTGATCTTGGGTGGTAAGTTCAAGCCCCACAGTGGGTATGGAGATTGCTTAAATAATTAAAACAAAAAAAAATGCAGTGTTTACTTAATCATTTGCAAGTGAGAAGCTATTTGACTATCCTGTATACCAGGCCAATTTATTTTTAAATCTAATCAATCACCTAGATCAGAGCTGTCCAATAGCTGTAGTTATTGGGCACTCCAAATATGACTAGTCACCTGAGGAACTGAGTTTTTAAACTTCAATTCATTTTAATTAATATAAATTTAAATTAAAATAGTAGCATGTGGCTAGTGACAGTACAGATCTAGATAATTAGTTAAATTTTACGAAGCATTCTAATTTATTGTTTCTTTGAAAACATTAAAGGGATCACAGTTATGTTTCTAAATTAATTAACATAATGGAGTGAGTATTTGGGACACATAAAGACCCAATGTCAAAAAAAGTAGAAAAGAGGCAACAGTTAGAGACGATGTCCTCATCACCTTCTTAGCTCTTCATTGTGTCTGGTGTTCTCCTATTTCCTTGGCTTTTTGGAAGCCAAGAAGCAAGTTTCTCCTGTTTCTCTAGTGTTTTTTGCAGACATAAAAAAAAAAAAAAAAAAAAAGTCCAATCACCAGATCTTCATCTGACATACTACATACCTAGACACTTACTGATTCAGTTATTTGTTTGCTTGTCTGTTTTTGCTCTGAAGAGTTCAGTTGACCACTGGCTCTGGTTTTTCAACATTTTCTTGGTAGTAATAATTTTGAATGCGGGGAGTTATTTGCCTGGTATGTTGTTCATTAAAATACTGTGGGCTGCCTAAGTTCTCAGAACCTCTATCTGATGCTATCTGATGAGAGGCAACCTGCAGAAAGGTTCAGTCAAAGTGCACTAGGGTCATTAATTATTCTTGAAATAATCACTTGGTTTTCTAGGTTTTCTTTTTAAATTCATTTTTCATGCTCAGTCTTTCTTTTCCTCTGCTCCAGGTCTTTTGTTGGTGTTAGTGATGTGAGATGGTTTGGTTTTGGTTTTATTTTGTTTTAAGAGAATGGGAAATGCAATCCAAAGATGCCCCTAGATTTTTAGCCCAGGAAGAACCATGACATGAGCGATCTAGAAGACATAGGTGATGCAAGATGCCTACTGTGTATATAATTCTATACCTGATTGTTGGTAGGTGTCTACTATGGGACCAGAGTGCAAAAAGGATTCAGAGTCTTAGGATTCCTAAGAAATGCATCATTACAAACATACACTTCCTACATACCCTTCCAGTGGAGTAGCACTTCCAGTGTTTTGCCTCACCCAAAATAATGACCTCTCTGATAAAACTGGGAAGCACACAGGTCTGCACTCATGTAAGTGTCACAAAGTTAATTTCTTGATATCTGCAGTCTTCACCGGGGGCAGCAGTGAAACGTTTCTCCTCCCACTCTATTCCCACCTATACCAAGAGCTTGAGAATCAAGTTTCCTCTGAGGATAAAACTCTAAAATCTACCCTTATGGCAGCCATGGGAGTGTACCATGTAGATCTCCCTTCACGAGAGAACCTGCTGTAAGGACTGTCATTAGCTGGCAGCCTCCAGCTGCCATACCTTCAGGATCTGCTGCGGGATGGGTGCCAAGACCACCTCTACCCAGGCTACTCCTGGATAATGGCTGAGCAAGGTGGGAGGACCAGAGTCATGCCATTCCTATCCAACACAAGTCTCCTGTAATAGGCTCCTTGCTGGAGCTCCTCATTGCCCTGGCCGATGATGCACAGTGGTTTGAAGCTTTTCCAAGACAATCCCCCTTATTTCGCTGACTCTGTTCACAGGTATCAGACCTACAGTGCAGTCTGAGGGTTTCTGCCTACTCACATTTCCTCTTCCCTTTTTCCCCCACAGGCAATTCCCCAAATATGTCTCTTGCACACCTAAGTCTGTATTGATGTCTGCTTCTTAGAGGACCAACACAATACAAAATGAATGAGATTAATTATTTGAAGAAACAACATTAAACTGCATTCTCGACTGTGAAAATATGAACCAAGTCTGTTCTACTGTAAGGCCTAGTGCAGACTGGGCACAAAGCAGGCTCTCAATAACTTGAAAAGGAAGGAAAGACAGGGGGAGGGAGAGAAGAAAGATTTTGGATTACTGAGATTAAAATCTAATCAAGCTTTAGTAAAGGGTAAAAAAAAAAAAAAAACGCTATAGCATTAGAAGGAAAAACTAGCAGACAGAAGAGGATGGTCAGTTTAGAATTTAGAAAACGGAACTCTACAGGGTGAAAATATGTTAGTGTATCTCCAGCACCGTCTATGGAAGACATGTGTACACACACAGACGCATATACACATTCACACCTGCATCCACATCTACACACGCATAAATGATAACATGCAGGAAGTCATATGTAAAGTACACATATTTATATTCCTGTTATTTTCCTCAGTATTCTCAATATGTACAAATAATACCTAAATATACCACAATGGTAAATGGAAAATGAAACAAAAAAAAAAAAAATCCCTAAGTGCTTCCAATGGAAACATTACCAATTGAAAAAACAGAGACAAAGGCCAGCTCCAGGCTGGGCTTCTGTTGCTACGACTTCCCACTTGTGCAATTAGTCCTACCCACTGGGTTAGGATACGCCTGTCATTAGCATCTGGCAAATATCCCTCAGTTAAGAAGCAGCAATTGCAGTGTCCCTCAGAAAAGGCTCTGGACTCCATCAAGAGATGTAATCCTATTAAATTCCATCAAACAAGTCTCATGTTAATTTTTAAAAATAATAACCATTTAATACCCACAATAAATATATGTTGATGTTCAAGCATTTGGGATTTATTGAGAATTTACTGAACATGATGTTTGTCCACATATATCTTCTTTTGCAATTATCTTAATGGAAAAATATGTATTCGGAGTCTACTTGTTTCTTAGGAAGTATGTTTTTGTTGGGGTTATTTCAAAAGCATTTACAGGAATGTAAAATGTTTTTAGAATTTTAAGGGCAAAGGACCCAGGGTTTATATGTGAAACTAGTTTTACTAATATCATGCATTTAGGACTGTGTCCATAGCCATCATTTTGTATATATATAAAATATATTTATATGTATATAATGTATATTTACATATAAATTTATAAATATATATAAATTTATACATACTATATATATAATTTATAATGTAAATAAATTATACCCACAATGTATAAATTACATGCATAAATTCTCTCTATATAATTGTTATATATAATTTTATCTACTTATTAAAATTTTTTTTAATGTTTATTTCTGAGAGAGAGAGAGAGAGAGAGAGAGAGAGAGAGCACAAGCAGGGGAGGTGCAGAGACAGAGAGAGGGAGACACTGAATCTGAAGCAGGCTCCAGGTTCTGAGCTGTCAGCACAGAGCCTGACGTAGGGCTGAACTCACAAACCATGAGATTGTGACCTAAGCCCAAGTCGGAAGCTTAACCGAATGAGCCACCCAGGCACCCCCAATTTTATCTATTTTTAAAATTATATATGAATCTTTTACAGAAATCCTTAAATTCTTTAGAGAATTTTTTTTTTAAGTTTATTTATTTTGAGAGAGAGAGAGCCCATGCACAGGAGGGACAGAGAGAGAGTGCGCACACATCCCAGCCAGGCTCAGTGTCATCAGCAGAGAGCTGGATTTGGGGCTCAATCTCACCACCGTGAGATCATGACCTGAGCCAAAATCAAGAATTGGTCACTTAACCAAGTGAGCCACCCAGGCACCCCTAGAGAAATTCTTAAAAGAAAACTGCAAAGGTATGCCTTTTTGAATTTTGCTGTTGGTTTTCTCTTAAATTCAAACGCTAAAGAGTCTCTTAATGGCTCAGGCTCATAGTTCTAATGCCTTTGTACATGATATTTATTTGGATAATGTCTTTTATATAGTTATCTTATTTTTCAAAAGCAATAACCCTTACGCAATCCTGCAGCTCATAATAAACCAGGCTCAAACTGGAAATACAAACTTTTATTCCAGATGTTTAAGGAGCAATGAATGTGAATCTATTCCTCGAGGAACAAACAAGGGATATTTGAATTGAGGTAAGTTTACCAGCTCTGTCTGTGATTAGAAGTGGTTTCTCCAAACAGCAGTTTAGAAAAGAAATGAGGGAGGGGCTCCTGGGTGGCTCAGTCGGTTGAGCTGCCAACTTCGGCTCAGGTCATGATCTCGCGGTTTGTGGGTTTGAGCCCTGAGCTGGGCTCTGCGCTGATAGTTTAGAGCCTGGAGCCTGCTTCAGTTTCTGTGTCTCTCCTTTCTCTGCAACAACCCCCCCTCCCCCCCATGCTGTCTCTCTCTCTCTCTCCCTCTCTATCTCAAAAATAAATAAAAACTTAAAAAATTTTTTTTAAAAAGAAGAGCAATCAGTAAACAGGAAGTTACTTGTGAATGGACTTGAAAAAGATCCACTCTCAATTCTTTTAGGAAGTCATTCTAAGTCAGCTGTGATTGTAGTAATATTTACACTATAGAATAATTATCATTAATCTTCTTTATTTGTGACTTTTCCAAAAGCAAAGAAGGGCCTGGAATCAAAACAAACTCTTCAAATCCTTAGATATAATTCGATTGTAGAAGAGACACATTGGAAAGGAAGGGGAACTAGAGTGGCAGTAGCGTTGTCTTTGAGTGGCAAAGTCAACGGTGTTATTCTTGCTCCTCTTTTACATTTCTAGACTTTTGGCTCTTTGTCAGAGGCCAGTCTTGGTGGTATTCCTTTCATCTTCAGGGGTCCTAGCACTTCCTCCATGTGGCCCTATTGCATTGTCTTCCTTGCAGACAACTACCATCTCAGTATGATTCATGATTATAGTAATATTCAGTACTGGTGAGATAGCTAGATGAGTTAGCTACAAAAGAACCCGAATGACTAACTGGATCAATATATTGGATATGGTTATTTAAATATGGAGAGTACATCTAAGAAATAAAAATATATTTCTTACCTACGGTTAACACTAATCATTCTTGGGGCGCCTGGATGGCTCAGTCGGTTAAGCGTCTGACTTTGGCTCAGGACATGATCTCACAGTTCCTGGGTTTGAGCCTTGCGCCGGGCTCTGTGCTGACAGCTCGGAGTCTGGAGCCTGCTGTAGATTCTGTATCTCTGTCTCTCTCTGCCCCCCACTGCTCGTGCTCTGTCTCTCTTTCTCCGAAAAATAAATAAGACATTAAAACAAAACAAAACAAAAAACTATCATTCTTATAGGCAAGGGTTCATTCCCAAATGTCAACATAATAAAATGATTCCAAGGTGTTTTGGTTGGATTTGGTGCTGTTAATTATATTTCTTACTTCATGGTCCTCATTACCATCAATGTCCCACACTGAAGATTTTTTAGGATCAAGCTAGTTTTTTAATTAAAACTTGCCTTTTGTATCTTTTTTTATACCCAAGTCTCTTTATAATGTGGTAGAATCCTGGGTTCTCAAAGAGTCTTTTTCAAATTCTTTAGGTCCATCTCCATGTGGAAGGTGGGTGGCTGTTGCTCTGAGGCATTCACTTAAGGCTGGTTCCTCTTTCCCTAGGAAATCATTTGCTTACACACTGTTGCCAGAGGGGAAAAAAGCGGGGGTGGGGGTGGGGGTGGAGGGTGGGTGGAGTAGAAGGATCTTTTCCCCAATATGTCCAGTAGGAAAGTCCTGGGAGAGCTCCCTGATTTTAACAGTTCTTGGTTGCATGCTCCATCCAGGGTCTGGAGGAGCAATGAATGAAATTAGTGATTCTGGGTGGATAAACAGTATATATCTGTCCACCATACCCAACATCTCCAAGTGCATGGGTCCCAAGATGCAGTTCCTGGTGTATTAACTAAGTACTCAGTAAAAGTCAGGGATGATGATGAAGTTCCTCTGTTGGATAAAGTTCCACTCCAAACCAACAAAGAGCAGGAGACTTTGCCCAACATGGGCAGGTGAGTGGAGCTGGTTTCATTCAACACACATTGCATTGCCTTAGCACCCTTATACATGAAGACTCACTTGGGGCTGTTTTCCTCAGGAAGGGGTTGCAAGGAGAGAGGCTAATTGAACTTTGTAGATCCTTGTCATGGGCATTAATCATATTTGTGCCTGCCCATTATATTTTTAATAACCTTTAATATTGAGGGAAATTTCTACATTATATGGCCCTTTCCCCCACAAACAGTTGAATTCCTAGCCTCTCTTGCACCTGAAACACAGTCATGTGACATAGACATTACCATGCATATACACTTGCATGAGACTTTGGATTTAAGAAATAAACTTGAGGAAAGAGGGTCTGTGATGAGCTTTCCTTCTGTAGGTGGCAGCATAGTTATCTCACCTTTGGGGTAGGAGTGTTGCAAAGGTGAGTTTCCCAGGGCAGAAATGCATCTGATGTGCTCACAGTCATCAGAATTGCAATAAGTTAGAGTACTTGCATTTATTGCTTAGTCTTGGTAGCAGCAATGGCAACTGATTTCTCAATGGGCCATTTTGGAAGCCAGGCTTTGGTCATTAGCCTTGACATAATTTCTTCAATTCTCTTAAAGGTAATGTAAACTACCTTCTATTTAAAAATGCATCCATCCTTTTTATGGCTTGAGCTAGCCAGAATGGACTCAGTTGTTTGTAGCTAAAAAGCCTAACCAACACAATTTGCCTCCAATGTTTTATTCTTGGGAAGAAGTGGGGAGGTCTACTTCATAGCTTATGTTGACAAATATCAAAAAACATTAAACCTATATTTAATTCTAAAAAGCCTCCTTTACAAGAATATTTACTGATGGGTCTGTGCACAAGAATTCAAAGATTATGGGGAGTTCCTAAATGTTGATAGTATCCAAAAAGGTGAATTCAGAAGAGGCACTTGCATCACTAAAGTATTAATATCATAAGTCTATACTTCTATATTTTCTTAGACAAAGGAAGTGGGGAAATTCCAGTTTGGCGGTTTTGCAGAACTACAGATGTTATGGCAATATCATGAACATTGCATTGTCACTAGGACTGCATAAAAGAATTTTCACACAAATTGCTTTCCAGATACTTTTCATTTCTTTTATACATTTGTAGCACTTACAAGGCTAGAGCTCCATGTGGTACAGCTGGAGGGTCACTTTTAAGGAAGCACAGACTATACCCAAGTTCTAGATGTGGGTTGTGCCTCAAAGAACAACAGGAGGGATCCAAGGATAGAGTCCAGCCCCTCATTCTCTCCTCTCTCACCCTCCCCCCTTCAATCTAATGACTGCCCTGGATTGTTGTTCAGGCATCTTTCAAGATAATTGGAGAGTGCCCATATCTGAAATTAACTATACTGGAAAAAGCCACTTAATATTTACTTGACACAGGCTCCAAATTTTCATAGTAGATACTGAAAAATTGTTCAGGAGTTTATCTTCAAAAATGGAACAGAAAATTCAACATTTCCTTTATATTTGCAACTGTGTGCCAATTCTCATAATGAACGAAGAATGAATAAATGTGGGGGTTTTTTGAGTATAATTTTCCCTGCAAAATGCATTCTAGCAAAATACAAACATCTTTTCTTTCACTCTTGACTTTCAGAGCACTATGATGTAGTGAAAATCACTTTTGAAAACTTATCATAGGGCTTCTTCATTTTTCTCATGGGCTTCTCTTTGATACTTGGGCATTAAAAAATCACTCTTTTTTGAAGGGACTGTTGGTCAGCAATCTTCTTTAGCTCTTTCCTTCACTTGTCCACTGGAGTAACTCATCCGGGGCTTCATTTGTCAAAAAAGCCCATCATTCTCCTACTTCTTACAGCATCACTTGCATCCATTTTATGAAATTCTGAATCTTTTACAAAATCAATATTGCACCGTGGATTGAATGTGCATTGTATTTACATTGCATTTTCAGATGTTTACAAGGTTGATGAATTGACCAGAGACTAACTAACAAAGATGTTAACATACTGGGCCTACCTAGATGCTAATATTGGGCAGCAAGGAATGTTTGAGAGGGGACTAATTTTGTAAGTGATCGGTTCACTGGTGAATATTTCCATATTTCCATGACTTTGATTCCCTGTGCAACCTAGTGAACTGCAGAGATTGGGTAATATATACTTTGGATAATAAGAGTCCCTTCACCTACCACTCTGCTTTTCTTTCTAGAATCTGCCACGGGGCTTTTGTCCTTTCTACCTCTCCCCTTTCCTACTGCCTGGAGTTCTTTGGTTCCCTGCCCATTATGCCAATTCTGCATGGTGAAAGTCTAGAAATTGGTCTCACAGAAATGGACCTTATACACACTTTCAAAGTCCACTTGGGTCTGTCTCAATTTTAACACATTAGGCTTCTTAGGACATTTAAAGATTATAATTTTGGTCAGAATTCTAGTTCCAAGTCAAATATGTGTTTCTAAAAGCAAATAATATGGCCTTTGGTAAACTTTTAAAATCATATGGTAACATCAATGTCTTCCTATGTGTCTCAACAACAACAGAACCATCAGTGTTGGAACACTGACTCTTTAGTGAAGATATGAACACAGTTATCATTCTATAAATTAAGAAAAGAAAATACAGTTGCATATTTATGTTCAAATAGCTTTCTATCTATTGAGACATGTTTAATACTTTGTCTTTGAATTTTAAATTTTGAAAACTTAGCTTAGTCCTAGGAATGAAGTGTTTTCTGGCTAGGATGACTTCAAATCATTACCAGAAAGTGAATTGAGCAATATTTTCACATTATAATTTAAAACTTTGACTTTTTAACAAAATATCATCTAAAACACTTATGCTGTTGGATAGCATATTCTTGAAATGTGTGCAAAATAAACAATCATTTATTTTCCTCTTTGCTGTTTTAAAGCAATTTTTATCGGGTTGAGGGTGTAGGTTTCAGGATATAATGTAGTTTGCCAAATTCTGTAAACCCCCACCCCCCTTTTTTTAAGGTCATACAGGGTGTGGTGCCTTTAGAGAATTTTTTAAAAGTTGTAGTTCTTGGTGTTTTTTTCCTTCACTTTTTCAAAAATAGTAAGATAATCTAAACACCACTGGGAAGTTTTGTTTCCTGCTATTGGCTCCTGGGTTCCCC
The DNA here is from genome assembly GCF_014898765.1 of Herpailurus yagouaroundi. Taxonomy (NCBI): domain Eukaryota; kingdom Metazoa; phylum Chordata; class Mammalia; order Carnivora; family Felidae; genus Herpailurus; species Herpailurus yagouaroundi. Next base: position 38,222,784 of record NW_024412400.1, on the reverse strand, counting down.
CAGTATTAAAAGTCATATTATTCTCTGTAGCTAGCTTTTACTTATTTTCTTGTTAGGTGTGTTTACATTCTTAACATTGTAAGCTCAGTACTAGAAATGAAGGCTTGATAAGTAATATTTTAATGATTATTATTATTATTTTGCTTAGCATGGTGAAAATAATTTAGAGGGCAAATGAGGCATCTAAATTCAGCTATATCACTGGTGTTGTATATAAGCCAATTTGACAATAAATTATATTAAAAAATAAATTCAGCTACATCCTTCTTGTGGTGGTATGGTTGTGGAAAATCTTAATGGATCCGTTCTGTTCTTGTTGTCTTTTATTAATCCCTAGTTATTGGAAAGTACGTAACAAAATAAAAGGTTTAAAATTATTTTTCTCTAATTAAATAAAGGAAAGCCTTGGTTCCTCCACAAGGCTGTAATTATCCTTAGAAAAACAAATTCTCTATGTATCTTAGCTGGTCAATGCTACAGAAATAAATTGTTGGAAAAGATCTTTTAAGGACAGAGAGATGCCAGCAAAGAAACACCATTTTCAGAACAGAGCACAGGATGGTGAGATCTGATGATTTGGGTTCTGTCTTCATTATCTGCCATAGTTAATGACGGTTCACTCACAAATCGCTTGGCTGAAAATGCACTTTGAAATCCCAGCACAGAAACTGTCTCCCTATTCTCATACACTAGTAAAAACAGAGAAGAATCTATTGAGAGTGTGTGTTTAAAGTAAGAGGATAAAGGCAGGAGTTAAAATGTGATTGAATCCCTCTTGTGCTTCCCCCCTTTCTGGCCTTAGATCTGGATGCTTGAAGGCAGCAGAAATAAAGAGGGAACCCCAGTTTTCCCAGCAATCAGCAAGCGCTAACACCTTTTTTTTTTTTTTTTTTTTTTTTTTTAATAAGCAACTAGGGAATAACACTCCACAGAGGAAGCCATGACCCCCTCTCTGTTTATCATCTGTGGATCCCGAGGCCACGTCCCGCTAGGGTACCAATCGGCAGGGGGTTCCCCTGTCCTCCTTCTTCCCAAGGCCCTGCGAGCGGGATGTCACAGGGGCCGTGTGTCCTGGGGTGTCAGGGAGGAGACGCCCGCCCTGCCCCAGGAGAGGAGGCGGCTTGCCCTCGGAGCCGCCCCCTCCCGCCGCCGGAGAACAAACGGGATATTCAGCAGTGGCCTGTGGCTGCCAGAGCAACTCCTCTGGGGAAAGTAAGCGTCGAGTCAGCCTGCACCGTAATCGTCTTTAAAAGCACCCCCACCCGCCTGCAGAGCACACCCGGATACCTGGGCTGCCCCGCGGCTGCGTGTCTGTGTGTGTGTGCGTGTGCGCGCGCGCGCGCGCGAGTGTGTGTGTGTGTGTGTGTGTGTGTGTGTGTGTGAGAGAGAGAGAGAGAGAGAGAGAGAGAGAGAGAGAGAGAGAGAGAGGGGGGGGGGCGAGAGAGAGACAGAAAGGCGGGGGGAGCAGCAGCCGGGGCGTGTGCGGCGTGCGAGCCTGTGTTTCTGCCCGAGTGTGTCGGAGTGTGAGCCTGGGGGGGTGGTGCGAGCCGGTGTGTGTACCGGCGTGCGCGCCGGGGTGGGAACGAGCCGCGTGCGTCTACACCGGCCATGAGGGGCGCGGGCGCCTGGGCCGCGCTCTGCCTGTTGCTGGCCGCCGCCGCGCAGCTGTCGCGGCAGCAGCCCCCGGAGAGGTAACGCGACCCCCACCCGGGCTCCCTCCCTTCCTACCTTCCTCCCGCTCTCCTGCAGCCAAGCCCGCAGCTTCCTTGCAGCCGCGTCGGGGCGCCCAGGGAACCAGCGCGCGACCCCGCGCTCACCCGGGCTCTGGCGTCCCCCGTCCCCGCGCCGGCTGTCCCCGGGCCGGGTCCCGAGCCCCCCAGCTCCGCCTGCCCCCGGTCCTGCCGCTGGCCGGGCCACCACGTGGCGGGGGCTGGAGCTGACCTGCGCCTCTTCTTCCCTAGTGCTTATGCGGGCGGAGGGAGGCACTGGGGCCCAAGTCTGTGGACTTTGTTTTTTTACTTCTGTTTTCCTCTCCCGGGCGGCTTGGCCCAGAGACAGGAAGCCTTGGGGAAAACGAGTCGCGCGTTTTCGGGCAACCGCACGCCACCTCCATCAGAAAGTTAACTCTTCGCCACCTCCATCAGAGCTGAGGGAGGGCCCTGGTCCTGGACTGGGGGACCCACTTTTGGCATCCCCTCTTCCACCTCCATCACCAGCCACCTCCGTTTGTAAATGGGAGGCCCTGCCAATGGTCAATGAAATTCAGAAAAGGAGAGAAGTAGGCATCTCTCCACATCTAGGAAATTAAAACTTTTTAATGTTAACCAATTGCTTGTTTATCCATTTACCATTTTCCTATAAGCTCTTACCACTATGTGGAGGATTTGCTTATGGATGGATGGATGGATAAATAGATGTTGTGTTACTAGGATGGAGACAGATGGCAACTGGACTGAATGTTTTATTAGGCTATAATTTAAATATTCTAAAAGCTAGCAAGTATTTCAAATCCCGTATATAGTGCAGGCCTTTATTAATCAATATTAACTTTATCCATATTTAATAGGCTACACCTTTCTGAAGTTGACATTGGATTGTTAGACCCACTTTCAAATTAAGTGTCCTTCTTTTATTTTCCCAGACCTGTGTTCACATGTGGCGGCATTCTTACTGGAGAGTCTGGATTTATTGGCAGCGAAGGTTTTCCTGGAGTGTACCCTCCAAATAGCAAATGTACTTGGAAAATCACAGTAAGCATTTTTTTTAAGGGTATTCTCCTGGAAGTGGGTATTGGAAACAGTGGAAGGCTGCTGCATTTTTCCTCTGGCGTAAGGATCTAGGTAAGGGGCGAGTGCCTGAAATAGTGAAATGTTGGATTTACCTCAACTATGTGGGAGATTTTTATTAATAGAACTAGTGGCATCCTGTGTTAGTGATTCGAAAGGGCACAAGATAACTGTTGAAGGAATAAATTCTTAAAGCAGATGTGTTTCTGAAAACTCATCCTGACTCAGTTGAGTTTCATAGATTGAAAATTAAGGCTGTTTTCAAAGGCCTGTTGTAATGACTTTTGGAATCCATTTGTTGCCTGTGCCCGGCATAAATGTCTCCTAGTGGAGAACAGAAGATCAAAGGTAATGCTCATCCCTGACTACTTTATACCCATTATGAGTAAAAGGGAAAAGAAAATGAAAAAAAAAATAAATCCCACTTAATGTTCCTGATTTAAAACCACCACTAATGGCAATCTGAGAATAGAGAATAATAATAATTGTGGAATAGGGCAGTAAAGTCTAAATATCAAACAAAGGCTAATAAAATGCCCATGCTGGTTAGTAATGGCATAGATTATGCCAAGTCAAGATAAGCAGTCAGATTTCCAGACAGCCATCTTAAAAAAAAAAAGTAGTCTGGATTTAGAATCAGCTAGATTGAGTCATCTTTCCAGTCAGTATGATGGTGAGTCTTTTTCATTTTTTCGTTGTTGGGAAGTTGTTTAGTAATTGAACACATTAGTCCACTGAGACCTTTATTCAGTCAGATTGTGCCACAGGCTGATTATAATTTTTAAAGTAGCTCCCTCTTACTGAGCACTTACTGTTTCCTAGACACTATGCCAAGTAGTTAACTCACATACTCTCACTGAATCCTTGAAATCACTCTGAAAAGTAACTCTTCTGTACCCATTTTATAGATAGGAAACTGAGGCCTAGAACAATTATATAAGTTGACTTGATCAAACATTTGGTAAGTTCAGCTTTGCATAAAGTGAAACCTATTTTGTAATGGGGCATTTTTAACAAGGTCGTTTGACAGGCAATATGAGGGGTCCACTGCCTTAATATAAAACTTGGCTCCTGTATGTGTTGATGCTCCCCTATAAAATATTGACTGTCTGATGAACTGGTACATATTTCATTATGTTACTGCAACACATGGGGCCAGGAGAGAATGAGTCATAAGAAGTAGCTTTGAAATAGTGATATTAGTGTGAGCATGAATAAGGCTTCAAAATAAACACGGAACTTGGTTTTCATATTATAGTTGTGTTTCAATTGTAATTTAATGGCTTTAAGTTATACATGATCCAAGGAAATTAATGGCCGGGAGGCATCATGTGCCTAACAAGTAGAAATTTATGGTTGGCTATATATGGGGTATTATGGGCATAGTTGGTATGGCATCAAATGTTGATGGGAGGAGGGTGTCCAGTGAAAGTTTTCCTTGGTAAAGCAGTGGTGTGCTTCAGCAGAGGCCTGACTACCATATTCTTACGTGGGAGGAGGGGAAGTATAATGGATGTTCTGTTTGGATGCAATGTAAAAGTTAGGTGTATGGGCCCACCAGTTAGTCTTCCCTGGATTCACATTGTCATTCTATCACTGATAAATTGTGTGACCAGGATTTATCTTTCTTAAACCTCGGGATTGTAGGGCACCTGGGTGACTCTGTGCATTAATTGCCTGACTTCGGCTCTGCTCATGATCTCAAAGTTCGTGAGACTGAGCTATGTATCGGGCTCTGTGCTGACAGCTCAGAGCCTGGAGCCTGCTTCGGAATCTGTGTCTCCCTCTCTCTCTCTGTCCCTCCCCAACTCACACTCTGTCTCTCAAAAAATAAATGAACATTAAAAAAAAAAACCCAAACACCTCAGGATTGTTGTGAAATTAAAACCAATTAGTGCACGTAAAGGCCTTTGGCTCAGTGCCTGAGATATAATAAGTGCTTAATAAATGTTACCCATCACTGTTATCATTTTCATTATCATTATTGTTTGGTATTGACTTCTCCTTCCTTCTGACTTAGAGTCGATATGGCAGATCACTCTTACCCACTTACTTCATTGGTTAAGCTGGGCTTGGCATCAGCTCAAAACAACTCAGACTTCTATGGAACAATCTACTATATATCTATATCTATATATCTATATCTATATCTATATCTATATCTATATCTATATCTATATCTATATCTATATCTATATCTATATCTATATCTATATCTATATATCTATATCTAGGAAGACCTTATTTCTGCGGTTGGGTTCTATAATCATACTGAAGGTATTCTGTGTGAGTCAGGACTAGGTTAGCTCTGGTAACAGAGACCCCTAATAACAATGGCTCAAACATAAGTTTGGTTCTCTCTCACATAAAGGAATCTAGAGGTAGGCAATGCAAGGTTGGTGTGGCGGCTTCAAACCTTTAGGCACTCAGTATCTTTGTCTCTCCCTGTTAGGCCATACTTAGATGTGTGTTCAAGTTCCAGCCATCATGTTTCTGTTCTAGCCAAAATAAAGGAAAAAAACAAGGGCATGTATCCTCCCTTTAAGGACATTGTGCATAATTACATGCAGCTCTCCTCTTACATCTCATTGGCTGGTTTTTAGTTACATGGCACTTCTAGCTGCAAGAAAACTGAGAAATGAAGTCTTCATTTCAGGCATCCAGGTGCTCTGCTAAAATTCAAAAGTTTTCTTTTGAGTAAAAGTTTTCTATCAACTGTGGAAAGAAGGGAAAACAAGCAGACGACAAGCAGTTTCTGTGACATATTTATTTGTGGTTTTCTCAGGCTGCCTGAACTCATGTTCATGAAGTTGACTAACAAATGCCAGCCTTTTTTGGCAGAAGAAAAAAAAAAAGAAAAAAAATTTTTTTAGAAAGTATAGGTAATGTAGAAAAAAGAATTACACAACTTGATTTTCTACTTAAAAAAAGCTTAATAGTTTTCACTCTTAGCCAGTTGAGTTTATTCTATTCCAAGGGGCCTGTGTCTTTTGTGTTTGCATATGAGTAGCTACCAAGAACTTCCAGAGAAGCCCAGCACATTCTCCTGGTGATAATTACTGCCTCTGCTATTCCCAAAGGCCCTGAGTACTCTCAAGGTCTTAGTTTGACATTTTTATTTCTTCATATTTCACAGAGAATAGCACTAATTCATTTGTAAAAATCTTCTCGGTTCTTCTTCACAGTCCTCTAGTTTGTCGGAGGAGCAGAAGAGGACTTCGAGCTCCTGTACATCCTAGGGAACATAAAAAGAGGAGGACTGTGATAGTGCTAAAATTAGTAATCCTGAGGTCTCTCATTCATTCAACAGATGTGTTTTGAGTGCTGGATACTATGTGGATTATGGCAGCAAATAATGCAGGCAAACTCCTTGCCCTCCCTTATGCAGCTAGCATTCTAGTTTGGAGAGATGCGCAATTAATATTTAAATAAACAAGTAAATAATAAGATATTAAGTAGTGAGAAATACATTGTAACTATAAAATAGAGGTGCCTGGGTGCTCAGTCAGTTGAGCATCTGAACTCTTGATTTTGGCACGGGTCATGATCTCACGGTGAGATAGACCCCCTTTGTCGGGCTCTCTGCTGAGCTTGGAGCCTGCTTGGGATTCTCTGTCTCTCTCTCTCTCTGTCCCTCTTCCCCTCTTGCACGTACTTTCTCTTTCTCACTCTCTCTCTAAAATTAAAAAAAAAAAGATACTACTCCACATCCATTAGGATGGCTATTATAAAAAAATAGAAAATATCAAGTCTTGTTGGCAAGATGTAGAGAAATTGGAACCTTTGTGCATTGGTGGTGGGAATGTAAAATGATGCAGCTGCTGTGGAAAACAGTATGGCACTTTCTCAAAAAATTAAACCTAAAAAAAAGCAGAATGAAACCTATAAATACAGAGAACACACTGATGGTTGCCAGAGGGGAGGTGGGTGGAGGGATGGGCAAAATGGGTGAAGGCGAGTGGGGGATACAGGCTTCCAGTTGTGGAATACCTAAGTCATGGGGATGAAAGGTACCACATAGGGAATACAGTCAGTGGTACTGTAATAACGTTGTATGGTGACAGATGGTAGCTATACTTGTGAGCACAGCATAGGGTGTAGAGTTGTCCAGTCACTATGTTGTACACTTGAAACTAATGTAACATTTGGGTGTCACTGATACTTCCATAAAAAAGAAAAACAAACATAGAATTATCATATTATCTAGCAATTCCATTTCTGGGTATATACCCCAAAGAAGTGCAAGCAGGGACTTGAGCAGATACCTATATATCCATGTTCATGGCAGCATTATTCGCAGTAGCCAAAAGGTGGGAGTAACCCAAGTATCTATCCACAGATGAACAAATAAGTAAAATGTGGTGTAGACATACAAAGGAACACTATTCAACCTTAAAAAGGGAATTCTGACACATGCCACAATATGGATGAACCTTGAAGACATTGTGCTAAGTTAAATAAACATCACAAAAGAACAAATAGTGCATGATTCTGTTTATATGAGGTATCTAGAGTAGTCAAATTCATAGAGTCAGAATGGTGGTTCTCAGGGGCTGCTGGGTGGGGAGTTAATGTTTAATGGATACAGAGTTTCACTTAGGGAAGATGAAAAAGTTTTGGAGATGGATGGTGGTGGCGATGGTTGCACAACAATGAAAGGTCATTCTGGCTGCTGTATAGAATGAGTTGTAGGGAGTTAAGAATGGAACAGGGAGACCAGTTAGGAAGCTAATGTGGCATCTAGGAGAGAGGAGATAGTGGACTAGACAAGGGCGGTAACAAAGAAGATGAAACATGGACTCTTCTGCCTAAAGCAGTTGGCTTAGCAGTTCTGAATGCAGTTAGGATGTAGTGGCACCAGCCAAGAGGCTGGATATACCAGGCTCAGGACCCTTGCTTGGCAGCTGCTCCAGGCAGGGCTGAGGTCTGGTGTGGCCTCAGGGAAGGCGGTCTGTTAAAGGCTTTCCCAAAGCCAGAGGAGGATCAGTCCATTTTCCTGCTCCTGCAGTCAGTAAACCAAAAACGGAGTTTCTACTGGCTAATTCAATATAAATTTTATTAAAAGGGGCACCTGGGTGGCTCAGTTGGTTAAGCATCCAACTCTTGATTTTGGCTCAGGTCGTGATCTCACGGTTTGTGAGATTGAGCCCCTCGTTGGGTTCTTCGCTGACGGTATTGAGCCTACTTGGGATTCTCTTTCTCCCTCTCTCTGCCCACCCCCCTGCTCATGTGTGTGTGCATGTGCATACCCCCTCTCTCTCAAAATAAATAAACTTAAAAAAAATTTTTAAAATAAATTTATTGAAACATCACAGAGATGCCTCAAAATGGGAGTCTCAAGAGTGGTCCTAAAAGTCTAGTTCCTATAGTTGAAGAGGAATATTCTGCCTCTTGCTCCTTACCTTCCTCTCATCGTGGTTCTTCCAGACTGGAGATGTGTTCCCGCAAAGTGGCTCTCCCCACCAAATCGTTTTCATTGAACAACATCTTAGTAAGAGATTGAAGAGAGTCTAATGGTAGTATCTGTTTACTTTAAGAAAGTTGAATACTGGGGTGCCTGAGTGGCGCAGTTGGTTAAGCGTCCGACTTCAGCCAGGTCACGATCTCGCGGTCCGTGAGTTCGAGCCCCGCGTCAGGCTCTGCGCTGATGGCTCAGAGCCTGGAGCCTGTTTCCGATTCTGTGTCTCCCTCTCTCTCTGCCCCTCCCTCGTTCATGCTCTGTCTCTCTCTGTCCCAAAAATAAATAAAAGTTGAAAAAAAAAAAAAAAGAAAGTTGAATACTGCCTGTCACAACCAAACTTTCTAGCCAATTGTAATAGACTTTTCAGTATGGAAATACAGCCTACAGATTAGAAATTTAGATTTGTCCTTAAATTATAGTACTTTAAAATTTTCATAGCTAGTTCTTGGATAGCTGCACTGTCCCAAACACTGTCTACATTGGCTATTTAAGTTAATTAGCCAAATTAATTTAAAAATTCAGTATCTAAATCACATTAGCCATATTTTTTTTTTTTGTTTATTTTATCTTGAGAGACAGAGAGAGAGAGAGAGAGAGAGAGAGAGAGAGAGAGAGAATCCCAAGGAGGCTACATGCTGACAGCTCAGAACCCAACCCAACACTCAATCCCACAACCCTGGGATCATGACCTGAGCCAAAACCAAGAGGTGAATGCTTAACTGACTGAGCCACCCAGGTGCCCCCACATTAGCCATATTTCAATTGTTCAGTAGCCACATATAGATAGTGGCTACCATATTGAGCAGTATGTAATACGAATATTTCCCTCAACACAAAAACTTCTTTGGATAGTGAGGTTAATTTTACTCACGTAAAGGTATGTTCAGGACAGGGGTGCTCCGTGCTGCTTCGTTGTGCTTCTGCTTTGCAAGTGGAGAAGGTGACCCTTGTTCTATGGAGAGTTGAAATTGTGACTGGAACTCAAGCCTCTTGACTCAGCTGCATCTTTCTGGCTGCAACTCTTGGTGACCTCAACTAGTCTTAGGTTTTACTAATTAATCTTACTGAATATGTTCTCAAAAGTGTACAGTTAGAGATTAAGCCAGAGAATTAGAGGGTTATGAAATTGTTAAATATTTTGTAATCCGTGATGGGGTAGAAGGTTTCTTAGTTTCCTGTGAGAGTTGATTTTTGGAACTGGAAGTTAAGGGGCATCTGTATAAAAAAATACTTATTTGACATAGGTGGTGGGGACAGGAGTTAGTTAAGTAGGATTTGAAAGCTAATGTACATAAAACTTTGGAAAATGGTGGTTGGTTCTTCTAAGGAGGTTTGGGTTGAGACAAAGTTCAGCTGAATTGATTTAAGGATGAGAACCAGTAACTCCACCTGTAGCCAGCCCTGTAACAGGAAACAAAGCTCTGAGTATTAACACTACGTGGACCCTCTATCGCAGTGGTCCTCCTGCTAGGTGCATGTGTGCATAGGGATCAGACGGTGCTGGAGACAGTAAGAGATCTCTGAGATCCCTAAACGAAGCAGAAAAGAGTGGACCATTGTGAACAAGAACACAGCCCGTGTGATGAAGTTCACTGCTGCGTTGACAAGACATTTTTGAAGAGCACACCAGGTATGGTGCTAGAGATATACAGATGAATATGTATGAGATGCAAACGTGGGGGGGCTGCCTGTGAAGACGTGTTCCCCAGGCTCCGAGTGGGAGTGAGGCTCCACAGGTAGCTCTGACACAAAGATCTCCATTCCGTTAATGGTTTCATTATAAATTCATTGCAAACTTGGCAAATCACCAATACTTTTTCTGTTCCTTGATCTTTTCATCCATAACTTGTTCATTTTATAATCCCATAGTAGAGTTACAGATTCATACTGATGGTTTGACACAGTTTTTGAATTAAAAAAATAGACGTTAGTAGCAAAATAATACCTTGTGAAAGCAACTATTCAGAGTTTGACTTGGGCTACATATGTTATGGCTGGTTAAGTGGAACCAGCTGAATCTTTGTTTATAGCAACTATGCAAATTAGAGGAAACTGGAAGCCTAGAACCTTCTGGGAAATCTCCTTGAATAGATACGTAGGAATTGTTATTTTAAATTGGTTCCCAAAGTTAAAACTAAATGTGGCATCTGAGTGTGTTAGGCAGTTGCCGTCCTTATCTAACAGAAACAGCAGTTGGTATGTAGATACAGGTGAAAATGATTTGTGCTTAGATTTAAAGCTGGGCATGATTTACACAAGTTTTTAAAATCAGATACTTCATATTATGTTGTCCTGTTGTTATAAATCAGCATTAGAATTCCAAAGTACTTATTTATTATTTATATCTCTTCTTTATTTCCAATTTTAGTATACGTGCTGCCAACGGAACACTTTTCTTTATTTCAAAAAAAATTTTTTTAAGGTATTGAAATTAGCCAATTATTGAAGGTTTCATTTATTATTTTCAGCAGAAATCTGGCTTGGGAAAAATCAGCAAACGTTTGAGTTTAAAATTTGGCAGTGGAGGTTCCTTTAACTCTGAATTAAATAATGTGGGAGTGTCAGAAGGTCACAGACCTTTGCCAGAAATGGGAGAACAATTATAGCAATGAATAGAATCACTTCCATTTAAACTAGAAGTGTGTGGCAAAATTTTCTTTAGCTAATTCATGCAGAAGAAAAAGCATAAATCATATGTTGAAGATCTTCAGGCTCCCAGGTAATCCATGTATGGTCATTTTGATAACTATTCTTTCTTTTGAACTGGAATTAAATATACTGATGTGGAAATGGTGGAGTTCGGAGCAAATAGTCAAGAAAAAGTTTTTGAGATGTCTTTGGTGCAAAAAGGTGGTTTTATTAAAGCACGGGGACAGACGTTGCACAGAAAGAGCTGCACTGGCGTAGTGACAGGTGACTGATTATATACTTTCATGTTGGGAGGGTGTTAGGGATAGCATAGGTCTCTAAGGAATTTGGAAGCAAGATTTCCAGGACCTTGAGGGGCTAGTTGTCAGGAAAAGGTCATTTACTACTGTCTAGTAAAAGCCTAGTCATGAGACCCTTCAGATGTGTATCAATGGGCCATATGCTTGGAGGATGATTGCTAAACTCTGTCCTGGGGGTAGAGATAAAGGAAGTTTCCAAAGGAATTTTTATATGTTAACGTAGATTTACAGGATCCCGGGGGTCGGGATAATGTTAAGCTAAGATTGCCTTTTGCCTTTAGCAAAGTGTCATCATTGAGGTGGTTGAGTTCCTAGAGGAAGGTCACTCTGAGTGTCTCAAGGACTTGTCAATGGTCTGTAAGTTATAAGGAAATTTAATTTATTCCTTTTGCCTTTGATCAATACTAGTTATTTTATAGATTGTAGATATAAAATAATAATTTGTGGTTTTCAGCATACCTTCAAATACATTGTATCATTGTATTTCATTCCCATCCAATTCTGTGATGTCAGTGGCATATGTATCAGTATGCCCATTTCACATGTAGGGAAACTGAGGTCTAAAGAACTCATAACTTGGCAGTATTGTCATTCCTGCACAGGTATGAAAAGACTAGCACAAAATTTTTCAGCTTACTAATACAAAGGCACTATCACAAGCTTACTTAGCAAATAAATTAACATTTACCTGATGCTTATTAAGCATCTGCTGTGAACTAAGCCTTGGTTGGGCCCTGGGGTAAAAAAGACAAGGCAAAGTTTCTGTCCTCAAGGAGTTTATAAACTGGTGGGGAGTTAGAGAAAACCAGTAGCAGTTATGTGTGTAAATAGCTACGATGCTCACTGTAAGTAGTTTTAAGTATTGATAATGTGGAATAAGTCTTATTTACATTTTTAAAAGATTATTGAATGTCTTAGATTATTATTGCTTTATGCAAAGAGTGAAAGATGTTAGGACCCATTTTATATCTGTGCTACTCTAAGACTTGAGAAATTGGTACTGTGTCCTTTGTTTGACATCATAGGGCCCTTTTACAACACCTGCTTTATATTTTCAAATATGTCTGATAAATAATCATATAAAGACATTCCTATACCATTGTCTTGGGGGTAGTTTTGCTAACTACATTTTAATGTGTGTTAAAGTCATCATACTGAATCTATCCTCCAAAAGCCTGATTAAATTTAAATGGATTTCACATTTTTAAAGAAATGATAGGTTAAAAATGTAGTTGGGATTTATATTTTCCCAATAACCTGCATATGGCTTCGTGAGAAGAAAGTCAGCAGTGGTGGGGCATGGGGTTGTGTGAAAATTGAAACAAATAATGATGTTCTACTAAGATCAGTGCTGGGTATATAATTTGAGAAAACAAATAGTGAATTTAGACAGGAACTCAACATTTAAGTCACTTAATTATACCTGAGAGTATAGCAAGAGGTTCTAAAATTGCTTTAACTATTATTTGCCTGGCATAACCACAGCAGGACAGATAGGGGAATGGAATTTTGGCCTTAAGCACATATTTCCTGGCTTTAAACTACATGTAGAATTTAGAATTATATAGAGACTTAAATTCCAATCTTAACTATGGGTTGTTTTTTTTTTTTTTTTTTTTTTTATGTACGCATATATTTGTTGGACTAGGCCTGGTTATTTCAGCTGCCTTGAATAGTAATTTAACCTGGTGCTTGACTTAATATTATTTACATCTAATTCCTTAGTAAAGATGGGAATAATTAACAGAGAATGTCTGCATACCCAAGCTTGAGGACCATATGAATGGGATAAGAGCACTATAGCTGTTTTTTGTTTGGGTTTTTTAATTAAGAGAGTATAATTCAGATACTTTGTGATTCTTAGGGCACTTACACTGTCCCGATTAGGTTTCAGTTGATAAGACATTGGAAGAACTAAAACATTTCCCTTGCCCCCTTAAATCTTCCTGGGAAGCAAGGAGAACACAAATCCCAAATAAATAAGCAAGGAGGTGACATTTTCCCATTGGGACCTCAGTCCAGTTTTTCTAAATTTGTTTAGTTTTCTGCTTTTTTTAAAAGGGCTTCTGTTGCTTGTTTTTGTTTTGTTTTTCTTTGCTCATTCACATGAAAATCAAATATTTTTATTGATTGAAAACCTAATGTTATAAATGTGCTTATTTGTACTGCCTGCAGTTTTTAGTGCTGGGCTAACGCAGAGCCTTAGAAAGGGCTTAATGAGTAGAAGGAAAATAAGACACCATGAAAACAAAGTCTTCATGTTTTTCTGAAAAAGATTGTCCTTACTAACATATTAGTGACCAAAAAGTCATTCTTTCCTGAACTATCACTTTAATAATGGAGCACAAAAATAGCACACTTAAAACCTCTCTGTGAAAAAGCAGTATAAATTGAGAAGGCATTTAACAGAGGTAAAACACCCGGAAAGGGTCTTAAAGAATGTATTATTAAGAAGACTGATGGAATCACTTTCACATTCCTTGCCCACCTCCAGAATTCAATTTATGATGTGAAATTATGGGCAAGTTAGAATTGTTTCATAAATTTTGCAGATTCCTCAAAATCTATCAAGAATTAACAATACCAAAAAAAAAAAAAAAAAAAAAAAAAAAAGAGAGGTCTCATTTGTTGGCTTCTCTGTGCTAGAGACCAGAGAAGCATATAGGGGAGCTCCTAATTTTAAGGGTTCTCTTTTTCCCCACATTGTTCTGCCTAGTTAGGAAAGTGTTCCTGTGAATAGTTGCTGTCCCATGTTCCTGGCACAGTGAAGTTTCATATGTATAGATTATTGCTTCTTCATCTTATGAAAAATGTAATCACTACCTTTATCTTACACGGTTTCACCTTATAATTTAGCGGCTTTAACAACAGTGGCAATAGCTCTTTTGGGTATACTTGAATGTCTTCCTCTAGGAACTTTGGAGAAAATAAGTGTTTTCTTCAGATATATTATTTGTTAAATCATGATAGTCAATGTTGGCAAGTCTTTGGAAAACCAGTATAAACATCTAAAAATAAATGGAACACCCATAGAGAAGTGGGGAGTTGGAATTAAAACAGCACAAGCCCTGCCACTAAATATCACCTCTCTTTCATCCCCTCACCCCCAAGACACTCCTGAGCACTGCATATAATAAAATAGTGTTTCCCAAAATGTGGAGGGAGGGAGAGACTTTTTAGTCAGAGTTGGGCTGTTCTGTGGATAAGGCTGACAAGAAGGGCACAGGGAAGCCAGTGGAGATAATTTTTCTGCTTATGCCTCCCAAAAATGAATTGATACGAGTCTGATTGCTAGACACAGACCTTCTAAAAGCCCTAGGCTGAGATTTACCTTCTCTGAAAAAAATCATAATTTATTCTTTAAAACCATTTTTAAAGTGTCTACCAGAGACCAGGTGCTGGGTTGGGCACAAAAGACTGCAATGGAAAGAAATCCATATCCCTGAATGAGAGGGGAGGAGACAAGGAGGCTCTTACTAGTGAGGGAGATGTCCACAAAATGAATGACAATGACACAGGGTGGTAAGTTTCATATCAAGGGTTGTATATGTGGCATTACTCAGTGACTAGAAGAATGGGCATTGGAAAGTCATACTGATACACTGTTCAGCTATTTACTAGGTATGTGATATACATTCCAGAACTTTCCAAAGTTGTTTATCATAGTCAGACCTGCCCTGTAAGGGTAATGTGAGGATTGAAGGAGATAGTAGATGGAAGGTTCTTGGCACAGTGCTTGGTGCAAGCATGCACTCAATAAATGGTGGTGATGGTGATTTTTTTTTTTTTTTAACCTCTCTTCTAGGGCTGTAATAAGGCATAAAAGGGTGGTGTTTGTGTAGAACTTGTCTACAAGCCAGTGCATTTCATGCTGGATGGTAATCCCTTTGGGGCATGGCTAGCTCCCATTGGAAATACCCACTCCTACTCACTATGTCCTTTCTTCACTTAAAATATGATCTTTCATAAGACTGTCCACAGAAGTACTTCCAAATCTTCCCTGCTTTTCCTCAAGCCATGTCCCCTCAACCAAACACCTCCCGCCCAGCACCAACCAAAAGTGCCCCTTAACTTTTGAAACTAGGATATTTAGAAACAGAGAAAGGATTGTCAGTTAAAAATTGCAAATAATTTTGTATGTTTAGAGATAGGGACTTTAATTAACCTTTGGAGCCTCAAATCACCAGAATAGTCCCCGCTATTCACTTATTCCTAATAGAGACACCTCATGATAGAGTGGTTAAGAGTATAGTTCCTGGAGCCAGACTGCCTGGATTCAAATACCAGCTCCACTATTGTGGTGGTAAGTCTTTAAAGATGACCCCCCCCCCAATATCATATCTCACAATATCATACTTCACAATATCATACCTTCACAATACCTCCTGGTATTCATGCCTTTTTCTAGTACCTCCAAATACTGAATCTGGGTTGGCCCTATGAAACAAACAGAGTAGGGCAGAAGTGATACTACATGACTTCTGGGACCAGGGTGTAAGAAATCTTAAAGCTTTTGCCTTAGTCTCTTAAAACATGCACTCTGGGGGAAGCTAGCTGCCATGTAAGGACCACCATGCTGTGAGGAAGCCCAAGCCAACCATGTAGAGAGGCTTCATGGAGAGGGAGAGAAAGAGGAGAGAGAGGACAGAGATGCCCAGACAGCCCGCATTTATTCTAGTCTTCCTGGCTGAGGTGCCAGACCCTGGAGTAAAAAAGTCATCTTGGAGAACCAGCCCAGTTATGCCTTCAGGTGACTCAAGCCCTAGCTGATAACTGATGATAGTTATATGAGATAATTCAAGCAAGAACAACTCAGCTGGGGCCAGTGAACTTACAGAACCATAAGAAATAAGAACATATTGGGGTGCCTGGATGGCTTAGTCGGTTAAACATCCGACTCTTGTGTCTCAGGTCATGATCTCATGATTCGTGAGCTTGAGCCCCATGTCCAGCTCTGTGCTGACAGCATGAAGTCTGCTTGGGATTCTCTCTCTCCCTCTGACTCTTCCTCTCTCTCTGCCCCTCCCCGGCTTGTGCTCACTCTCTCTCTCAAAATGAATTAAAAAAAAAAAAAAGAGTACATTGTTTTAAGCCACTGACTTTTGTGGTGGTTTTTATGTAGCAATAGATTACCAAAACAGTTACTTACTAGCTGTATGGCCTTGAGTTTATTAATCTTTCTGTGCCCCAGTTTCCTCATCTAATAAAATGTGGCTAAGAATATCCCTTACCTCATAGGATCACTTTGGGGATTTAGTTACTGAATGTACAGTATTAAGGTGACTTCATAGAGAAAGAACCAGGGAAGTAAAGATCCTGACCCAACTCCCTTCCCTATTTGCAATTCCTGTTGGGGCTTCCCATGGCTACAAGCAACTGAAGGATAATTGTTGATGATTTCATTCAGATCAACCACCCAGAAAGGAGAGTAGGGTGGAAATAGGAGAATGGACTTGGAGGGGCAAATAGAAGATATTTGACACAAAGAGCTCTATCAGCATTCACCAGAGAAGTGGAACCAGTAGGAGATATACATGCATATACATGCAGGCATATACACATAGAAAGATATACATGTGTACTTAGAAATACACATGCACACATGTACAAACATACATACACATACATACATAAAGAGATTTGTTTCAAGAATAGGCTTATGCGATTGTGTTGGCTGGCAAGTCCGAAATTTGTGGAGAACCTGTTATGCGGGAGGAGCTGATTCTACAGTGTTGAGACAGAGTTTCTTCTGAGATACCTCAGTTTTGCTGTTAAGGCCATTCAACTGATTGGATGAGGCCCACCCACATTATCAAGATAACCTCCTTAAAATGAACTGATTGTAGATCACATTTATGAAATGCCTTCATGGCAATACCTAGATCAGTGTTTGAATAACCGGATATTACAGCTTATCCAAGTTGACAATGTGAAACTAACTATCACAGAGCCACTGAAGGGTCTGGAGCAGGGGAGTGACAAGGGTCACCCTGGATGCTGTGTTGAGAACAGAGATTGGGGTGCAGGGGTGACAGTAGTGAAACTAGTTAGGAGGCCATCGATGTAGTTAGATGAGAGATGATGATGGTTTGGACCAGCATGGGAGCCAAGGAGGTGGTGAGGGATAGTCAGTTTCTGGATGTACTTTAAAATAGAGCCAAAAAAGAATTGCTGGTGGATGAAATGTGGGGAGGAAGAAAAAGAGGAACCAGGGATGGCTTCACAGTTACTGACCCGTGCAAAGTGGAAGGATGGAGGTGCGATTCATCAACCATGACAGGGAGGCCAGGGCAAAGCAGATTTGGTGGGGGAGGTCAGATGTTCTGTTTTGACACGTTAAGCTGAGGTGTACATCAGATCCCACGGTGAAATGCCATTCCAAATACTACTCATCCAGCAGAGAGAACAGGTGGCAGGTAACAGTTTACTCCCTATTCTTCAATAAGTGCTTTAGGAAGTAACAAAAAATAGAAACATGATCAAATGGCGGCAGGTGAGGTTCAAGAGACTGGGTGCAGACATGACTATGTTTAGGTGTGGTGGCAGCTGAAGATAAAGGTACTTACGCAGGTGTTTGAAATAAAAAATAGTATGTAGTAAACCAACAATCAGTGTTTTACTTCACTGTTAATGTCGGTAAAGACATTTCTTTTATTGCAAATACACCTGCTCTGGTGTATTATAGCAATAAATCCTGTTTCTTGCAAGCCTAAAAGCTATCATTCAGAGCCAAATGCCACTATTTTACATTGAAAATAAAGTATTGGAATCTTTTGAATTTGAATTGTCCAAAGGGTTTGGTTGCTTTAGAGTTTGGCATACTCCCAACACTGGATGTTTTTCTTCACTTTTCAGAAAAATAAATCAATAACTTGTTATTGGGCATATTTTCAAGCCACACCTAAATGCTGGGGCAGAACATGAAAAATACTTTCTGGAGTTAAATGTTATCAGACACAGAATCAGGAATCCATTCACTGCTATTGCCCAGATTGAAACAGTCAGCTTTCTAGGTCTTGAGTGTGATATGTCCATCAGCCTAACATTTTACAGAGTGCTGCAGTTGATAATGAGAAATCACCTCATTTTTCTGGGTCCTCATTTGATTCGACTACCCAGAACTATGTGACAAAGCCAGCAAACATTTGCTGCCTTTCTTGACATCCTATTATTCTTAGTTAGGCTTTTCTAACTTGTAGTACTAAAAATAAAAAATAAAACTGACTGCTGTTGGGACTATTCCAATGTATTGGCATACTTTGGAATCATCCTCTTGTTTATGTGAAAAAAAAATTTTTTTAATGTTTATTTATTTTTGAGACAGAGAGAGACAGAGCATGAACGGGGGAGGGTCACAGAGAGAGGGAGACACAGAATCTGAAACAGGCTCCAGGCTCCGAGCTGTCAGCACAGAGCCCGACGCGGGGCTCGAACCCACGGACCGTGAGATCATGACCTGAGCCGAAGTCGGACGCCCAACCGACCGAGCCACCCAGGCGCCCCTATGTGAAGATAGTTTTAATTGTAAGATAGTAAATTTAATTTTGGACTTTTTTAAAAATATTTTTTTAATAGTCCACAAACCGTGAGACCATGACGTGAGCAGAATTTGGAAGCCTAACCAGCTGAGCCACCCAGGCACCCCTAATTTTAGACTTTTAAAAACAGGCCTAAAATTGACGAATTATGTATATTCCCAATATCCATTAAATGGTCTATGAGCAGTGTGCCTGGCTGGCTCAGTAGGAGGCGCACACAACTCTTGGTTTTGGGGTCATAAGTTTGAGCCCCATGTTGGGTGTAGAGATTACTTAAATAAACAAAACTTAAAAAAAAAAAAAAAAGACTGGCTCCTGGGTGGCTCAGTTGGTTGAGCATCCGACTTTGGCTCAGGTCATCTTACCACTTGTGAGTTCGAGCCCTGCGTTGGGCTCTGTGCTGACAGCTTAGAGCTTGGAGCCTGCTTCGGATTTTGTGTCTCCCTCTCCCTCTGCCCCTCTCCTGCTCATACTGTCTCTTTCTGTCAAAAATAAATAAATGTTAAAAAAAATTTTTTTAAAAGAAAGAAAGAAATGGAAGAAATGAATAAATGAATGAATGAACGCAGTTACCTTTGTCCTTTCCTTAAAGCCTAGCACATGACTTGACACATAGTAGGTACTTGATAAATATTTGATTAATTTATTGAAAAAAATGGGTTTGGGGCGCCTGGGTGACTCAGTCGGTTAAGCGTCCAACTTCGGCTCAGGTCATGATCTTGCGGTTTGTGAGTTTGAGCCCCACATCAGGCTCTGTGCTGACAGCTCAGAGCCTGGAGCCTGCTTCAGATTCTGTTTCTCCCTGTCTCTCTGCCTCTCCCCCACTTGTGCTCTGTCTCTCTGTCTCTCTCTCTCTCAAAAAAAAGTGAATAAATAAAAAAAAATGGGATTGCTTTTCTGGGAAAAACAAAAGAATTACCATTGTTCCTTTGTGGTCCTTGCCCCCCGCCCCCTCAAGTAACTTACATTCATTTGTGAAGAGTTTGCAGCCTTTGCACTTGTGAGTTTTACCAGTGATAGGTTTTCATCAACCATTGTGCTTCATTTTTCTCACTTGTGTGGCATACTTTTCTGAGCCGGGGCCAAGAACCAACCACACGTCATAGCCCTCCATGACAATTAAGCTTTAGTTCCTTTGGGAAACTATCAAGTTACCCACTGATATCTTCTACTTTTATGTATATGTGGAGTGGCTGTTATTTCTAATTAAGGATACAGTTGATATTAATAAGATAAATTGGATATGGCATATAAAAAATTATGCGATTTTTATGATAGATCACAGAGTGATTTCAAACTTTTCCCAAATAGCAGGTTTCAAGTTTGCACAATGATGCGGATGACACTTAGCTAGTAGCTTTGTTGTGATAGATAATGCTTGTAATTTTAGCCAGCATTTACTGAGCATTAAGTAAGAGGCAAGCACGGTTCTAAGTACAATAAATTGATAGATACATGTTTCTGCCACCTGCAGGGCACTCTGTATTTCTGCTTGTTTTAGTTTTGGGTTTTTTCTTTTTAGGCATACTTTACATATAATGCACAAATCTTAAATATGCAATTCAATGTCTTTGACAAATTCAAACACCTGTCTAAATGACACCTTCATCAAAATAAATGTTTTCAGCACCCAGAACCTTCCTTCCCTCTTACTCCTTTGCAGCCAATTCCCCATCCTTCCAAGAGGCAAGTAGCATAGATTAGCAATTTTTCCAATTCTAGGACTTCATAAAAACAATAATATGGAATGTGCTTTTTTCCTTAACAATTTACTCACTGTGATGTTTTTGGATTTATCCACATTATTGTATTAGTAGTTTGTTCCTTTTATTGCTAATTATTATTCTACTATGTGAATATACCAACTTGTTTATCCATTCTCCTATTGTGGACATTTGTGCTTTTTTTCAAATTTGGGCTATTATGAATAAAGCTACTACAAACCTTCTTGTATAAGGCTTTTTATGCATGTATGTTTTCTTTTCTCCTGGAAGGATACCTGAGAGTGGAATTGCTGACTCATGGGATAGGTGTATGTTTAACTTTGTAAGAAATTACCAGATCAGTTTCCAACGTGATGACCATTTTACCCTCCCACCAGTAATGGTAGGAAGTTATGTTTGCTCTGCATCCTGGTATTTGGTGTCATCAGCCTTTCTAATTTTGGCTGTTCTAGCAGGTGTGTAGTTAATGTCTTATTGTGATTCTACTTTGCATTTCCCTGTTGGCTAATGAGGTTGAATGCTTTTCGCATGCACATTGGTCTATCTTTGTGAAGTGTCCATTCAAGTCTTTTGCCCATGTTTTTTATTGGAGTATTTTGTCTTTTATCATCAAACTGTATGAGTTCTTTATTCTGAATATAAGTTCTTTGTCAGATGTATGTATTGCAAATATTTTCTTCCCATCTGTGGTTTATCTACTCATTTTGTTAATGGTATCCTTCGATGCACAGAAATTTAAAAATTGTTGAAGTCCAGTGGGTCAGTTTGTACTCTTGTAGTTAGTGCTTTCTTGTTGTCCAGGATAATAAAGTATTCTTCTATATTTTCTTCCAGAAGTTTGTAGGTTTAGCATTTACATTTATGTCTGTGATCTGTCTCAAATGAATTTGTGTGTAGTGTGAGGTGGGAGTCAACATTTGTATTTTTCTGTGTGGATTTCCAGTTTTTCCAACATCCTTTGTTGAAAAGACTGACCTTTTACCCATTGAAGTGCTTTGCCACCTTTGCCAAAAATTGATTGACCATATAAGTGGGGCTCTATTTCTGGACTCTCTATTCTAGACTATTGATCTGTTTGCCTTCTTGACTGTTTTGCCATTGCCATTCGCTCATTGCCATTGCCAAACTTTATTAGTAGTTAGGTTTCAGGGAGTCAAAAGTTATGCGTGGATTTTCAACTGCACAGGGAGTCGGGGGCCCTAACCTTGTTGTTCAAGAGTCAACTGTATATCATGAGTTAACATGCTGATTGCATAATATTCATATTTGTAGTTATTTCTAAAGCTTTCCTATATGTTTTAATTGTTGCTCTTTCATCCTGCCCTCCGAAAAACAGTGAGAGGCCTTCCATCCTTAGCAGGGTGTTGTTTCTTTTTATAATTTGCAGAATTGTTGCTATGGAGAAATTAAAGTGAGAAGCCCATGTTCCTAGCCAATGGATTCTTTAGGAGATGCTGTTGTCAGCTCACTGTTATTTTGTAGAGTAACCTCGTTAAACAAGCTTGTTAAGGGGTGCCTGGCCTCTCCTCCTTGGCATGAAATGGGTGTATAAAACCAGATTGTGCAGGGTGACTTAGATACTTATCTTTACTTCAAGTTAAGTTTTGATGCTTTTCTTTGTCTTTTAAAAGTGTTTTAGGATTGACAGTTTACAAAACAGGCAAAAGATTTCAACAGACATTTCAGCAAAGAAGATATATGAGTGGCCAATAAGCACACGAAGAGATGTTCAGACATGAAGGAAACGCAGCTCAAAAGCACAATGAGATAGCACTTCACCTCCACTAGGATGACTATCATAAATACAAATAAACAAACAGATAATAATGGTTAAGGGTTGTTAAGGATGTAGAGAAATTGCACCTCTTGTACATTAATGGTAGTAACGTAAACTAGCATAGCCACTTTGGAAAACATAGTCTTTTAAAATTAAACATTTACCATATGACCCAGCAGTTGCACTCTTAGGTGCAAGAAAAATGAACATACACATACCCATAAAAGTTTGCACAAAGGTGTTCATAAAAGCATCACTAATAATAGCCAAAAAGTGGATATGTATATATCCACCAATTGATGAATGGATAAATAATAGTGATATATCCATACAATGAAATATTAATGATCCATTTAAAAAAACACAAGATAGTGCCTCCCTTCAACATCCTCCATCACTTCAGGCAGCTGAGGGCTTTGAGGAAAGGGTGCGTGGTGAAACTTGGGTTCTCTTATTTTATGAGCAATCTCAAGATTTGCAGTTGAAGAAACAAGGACAGACAAGGATACCATGGAGGAAGTGCCAGGCATGTTTGAACATAATTACCTCTCCCTCCCCATAATGTTTCGAGCCATCTGTGCCACTTATGTGCATTCTGGACTAGTGAGTTCATTCTGAGCCTCTCCAATTTACTCTTTCCTATCCACTAGTGTCTTTTTTGTGTGATTTTTTCCCTAAATGTGTTGTTGTCACAGAACATTTAATTTAAATGTCACACCATCTGAGCAAAATGACTCACTCTTTTCTCTTGCTGACTAAACTCTCCTCTGGGAATCCTGAGGTTTTTCTCAAATAGAACGTTTATCCACTTTTCTTTTGTTTTTAATTTCATTTACATTTTTCTTTTTTTTTTTTTGAAAAGCTTTCTTGGGGTGGTCTGAGTGGAGGAGAATTTGTAAACAAAGTTAGCTAGGTTGTTGGTAGGTTTGGGACACAGAGTGGCGGAAAGAATGGAGGTGCCTCCTTTGTTTATGCTACTAACCACCATCCCCAGGACATGCCCTTTGGGTTGTGGCTTCTGGCATCTCTGAGCCCTTCACACACCCTCTTTCTTACCCTTTCCTTGTGGCTACACATGTGTGAGACATCTGGCTAGTATAAGAGTCTTCTGTGGCCTCAGACCGTTTTCTCTTGTAAAAGTTTTTCCATGTTCTCTTTGCTGACAGAACTACACCTTTTAAAACCTTCCCTCCTCAAACCATCATTCTAACTGCGCTTTGATACTGAAATACATGCCTCTAATGTCTTAAACTTGACATATTCAAAACCAAACTTACGCCCTCAGTCCTTCCTCACTGCTTTCCTCTAAAACAAAACATGAAACCTCTCTTTCCACTGCTATGCTAATGTGAATGGTGCCTGGGGGCTTGAAATCTTGAGGTCCGTGTTGTTGAGGCACCTCTCTGTTCCCCTCCCCTTTTTAGTGTTTATTTATTTTTGAGAGAGAGAGAGAGCACAGGAGTGCAAGCACAAGCTGGGGAGGGGCAGAGAGAGAGGGGAACAGAGGAACCCAAGCAGGCTCTGTGCTGACAGCAGTGAATCCAGTGTGGGGCTCGAACTCGTGAGCTGCGAGATCATGACCTGAGCCAATATCAGACACTTAACTGAGTGAGCCACCCAGGCGCCCCAACTGAGGCTTCTCTTACGTGCCCCCACTCATCTCATCTCCACCACTTTAAGTGAACCCAGCTTCTCCTTGCAAATGTTCATGGTGAAATTAAAACAGCAATGAGATCTCATTGTTTTGCCCGCCTGATTGATAACTATTGGCAGCAGCAGTGTAGTTGAGGGTGTGAAAAATGGGGATGGGAATAAATTCAGCTTTTCTTGGCAATATGCTGTTATAATCTAGAATTCCTATTTTCCTTGACTTAGCAAATAACATTTCTAGGAATTTATTCAACAGAAATATTCCCTTAAACATAGGATGGTTTATATAATTGTGCTCATAACAGCATTATTTATATTAATAAAAAATGAGAAACATACTAAATATAGAAAAAGATGTGATTGTTCCTATAAATTATGGTACAGGTGTACATTAGAATAGCATAAAGTCATTAAAAATGGTAATATACGGGCTCTGGGCTGATGGCTCAGAGCCTGGAGCCTGTTTCCGATTCTGTGTCTCCCTCTCTCTCTGCCCCTCCCCCGTTCATGCTCTGTCTCTCTCTGTCCCAAAAATAAATAAACATTGAAAAAAAAAATTAAAAAAAAATGGTAATATAGCTGTCTTGCAGTTATTTTGAATCCTCTAGCATCAGGCATAATTGTTGGTATTATAGGTGCTTAACAGAATCTGGCTTTTATTTTTTAAATATGCTCTCACCTATAATTTTACAATGTTTTAAAAAAAAATTTTTAATGTATATTTTTGAGAGAGACAGAGCACAAGTGGGGGAGGGGCAGAGAGAGATGGGAGTTACAGAATCCGAAGCAGGTTCCAGGCTCTGAATTGTCAGCACAGAGCCTGACACAGGGCTCGAACTCCCCAACCACGAGATCATGACCTGAGCTGAAGTCGGACGCTTAACCGACTGAGCCACCCAGGAGCCCCTAATTTTACAATGTTATACCTTATATACTCTTGTAAATAACCTAGGAACATAGTGTTATATTATTCTTATTACTTTTTAATAAAAATCATCATAGTGACTTCTGGTTAAGCGTGGTGGGTTAAACACATGTGTTTATTTCTGTCCTTTCTCAAAATCCCACCAAAATTACAGTAAGGAAATTTAAAAGTTTAAACCCACAAAGACAAAAGGGACCTGGAATGGAATTAACAGAAGAGAGATACCAATAAAATTTTGGAAGATAAAAAAGCAGATGGTCAGTGGTAACTGGATTGGCAGAGAGAAGAGGGGAAAGTCAATGTATCTGCCAGAGGGGAGGGGCAGTACCCAAGAGAAGCAAGCTGATCTGTGCCCCACATTTCTTGGAAGGCCCCAGAGCATGGGTGGTTGGAGTTATGTTTGAAAACCTTTTAAGAGCAATTAGCCTTCAAGGTTCCCTCCTTTGCTCCAAGCAGTAAGAGGGCAGTCTCCTTTCCCATCACAGCAGGGCTTGTTTCTCTGAGAACCAGAGGGGCTCTGGACTTGTAACTAACTGCAAAGCCGGCAGATAGGGCCAGGCCGAGGTATGGCACTGAAAACAGGTTAATGAAATTATGTCTACACCCTGAATGGTGAGGCCCTCCCAACCACCTTTCTCCCTGCTCCTCCCAAGAAAACAGCAGCAAGGTTTTAAACCTCAGGCAAGACATTGAAAGATTTTAGAGAAAACAAAGAGCCCTTCAGATAGGACCTCCAGATAATTTGGGAGACCCAGTGAAAAAGCCAGCCTGTCCCCAGTCACATTATGGGGACAAGCCCTGCCATAGAGCTTCCAGTCAGCCTCACTTCAGCTCTGAATATGAATAGATAGTCAGGGGTTGCTGGACCTTTGTGGAAAGCCTCTAACATGAAAGGGTGGAGCCCCAAACATAAAAAACAAACATACAAACAAAAATAAGGAAACAGAGACAAAACACAGGGCAGAAGAAAATTTTAAAATGATTATTATCCTTAGATCAGAAGAGGTATTGTGTGTGTAAAAATAAAACAATGCCAAGAAAAAAAGAAAAAGAAAGAAAATAAGATAAAACCACAGTTGGAAAATAATACGTGGAAATGGAAAACATTGATAAACTTGAAGAAGATACCTCAGAAAAGAGAACAAAAGGAGGGGAGATGAACTATTGGAGAGGAAAGATAAGAAAATTAGAGGATCTATTCAGGAAGCCCCATCTGACTAATGAGAGTTCTAGGGGAAAAGAATGGAGAATATGAAGGGGAGGGAATAAAGAGATACTACTCAGCACAGTGAATGGAAAAAGACAAACACCAAGGCACGTTTTTGTTCAACTTAGATGAGAAAATCCTACAAGCTTCTAGAGGAGGGGAAAATCACATAGAAAGGGAAAAGAACAACATCAGCCTATTAGAAACTAGAAGGCAGTGGAATGATGTCCTAAAAATTCTGATGAAACGGGTGCCTGGATAGGTTAGTTAAGCGTCTGACTCTTGGTTTCAGCTCAGGTCATAATCTCACAGTTCCTGGGTTTGAGCCCCACATCTGGCTCTGTGCTGATGGCATGGAACCTGCTTGAGATTCTGTCTCCCTCTCTCTCTGCCTCCCCCCTGCGCGTGCGCTCTCTCTCTCTCTGAAAAAAAAACAACAACATTAAAAAAAATTTTTTTTTTTAATCTGATGAAACTTATTTTAAAGCTACAATTCCAAACCCTACCAAACTGGTGGATAGATGTAAGCACAGAATAAAGGTGTTTTTAGAAACGCAAGATCTTTAACTTTTTCTCAGTGTTGACCCTTTGTAAGAAAACTATAAGAGGATGAGCTCCAACAAAATGAGGGAATAAAGCAACCAAGAAAAAAGATTTGGCAGCCCTGTGGGGATTTCCTGAGTTGGAGGAAGCCAAGTCCTGGCCTCCTAGCTGTGCGACAGGCCTTGTAAGAGGCCAGTGAAGACTGGACAGAGAGAGGGCAGGAGGGTGGAGGGCTCTAGGATGGATGTTTCCAGGAAGAAAATGGAAGTGACAAGATACCAGTGCCTCGCCATTGTGAAGAGGGGTTTTAGAGAGAGCCAGAGAAAACTAAGGAAATTCAAAGAACAAAGCAACTATTAGCCTTAGGAAAAACAAAGAATTGTACAATTAGTCCAGTAGTGAATAATTTTATGTAGTCATAGTAATGGAAATCCTGACTTGATTTAATCAGATTTTTTTTTTTTAATTTTTAGAAAAAAAATTTTTTTTTCAACGTTTATTTATTTTTGGGACAGAGAGAGACAGAGCATGAACGGGGGAGGGGCAGAGAGAGAGGGAGGCACAGAATCGGAAACAGGCTCCAGGCTCCGAGCCATCAGCCCAGAGCCTGACGTGGGGCTCGAACTCACGGACCGCGAGATCGTGACCTGGCTGAAGTCGGACGCTTAACCGACTGCGCCACCCAGGCGCCCCGATTTAATCAGATTTTGACGGGCACATCAGGGAAATAATAGGCAGCAAAGAGAAAGTTTAAAAAGGGTAAATCAAGAAATAGCACAAGCTTTTATTAAGCAAGGAGATAGATGCCGAACAAAACAGTTGAGTTAAATTGGTTGCCTCTGAGGAGTGGGAATCAGGGATGGGCGAGCACTCATTTTTTTTTTTAGAATCTTATAGTGCTATTTTAGATGATAAACTATAGACATGATTTTTTTTTTTATTATAAGAATTGGGTTTAAAAACAATTTTAGTTCTCTCTTGTAGCAGCCTAATGCTACTATGTAAACTCTGTTTCTTGCTCATTCAGGACAACCCTGGCTGCTCACATTTGCATCTATTCTGTCTTAAATGTGTTTATTACCTTACTATGATTCTTCTCATCCCAGAAGGGAAGGGCTTTCTGTTTCATTCCTAGTAAAATAGTTTAATTTTGTGTTCCTGATCCATTACAGATTTCTCAGAAACAAATGACAGATTATAAAAGTATTTTCCTAAAAATATCATTTTAGAGGTTTCCTTTGGGCATTGCATAGAAATCAGTTCCAGCCTATAAAAGCTTTCCAAAAAAGTCATAGTCGTGTCATTAGGAAGAAAACAACGGTGCTGTATGACAAAAAGGCCCCTAGCTAACAGAGGTACCCCCTGGCTTTTATGTCTGTTATCCTTAAGCCAGTGTGTCCCAGGGGCTTAGGGAAGGGCTGCTTTTTCTTCAAGATTCTCCACCAATCATGTTTATTTTCTTCTGGGTCAACTCATGTTGACAACTCCTAGAAAACTGAAAGAATATCCTAACGTGACTCCAGTCCTTTGTTTCATTTTTTGAAAGTGTGAAGAAATTGGCAAGATACAATTTCTGTGACTTATCTTCAATGTTCTGTCACAAAACACACTAAGAAAAAAAAGGAATAGATATCCTTACTTATAAAAAATTATAGGGGGCCTGGGTGGCTCAGTTGGTTAAGCGTTTGACTTTGGCTCAGGTCATGATCTCGTGGTTAAGGAGCTCGAGCCCCACATAAGGGCTCTGTGCTGACAACTTAGATCGGCTTCAGAACCTCTGTCTCCCTCTCTCTGCCCATTCACTGTGCGTGTGCTCTCTCTCTCTCTCTCTCTCTCTCTCTCTCTCTGTCTCTCTCAAAATTAAACATTTAAAAAATGAATTAAATGAAATAAAAGATTATAATCCTGTATACACTAACTGGGAGATTATAACAAAGCAGACCACTTGGGATGGGCGTTTTTACAAACTTTTGGTGCCGTGTCTCACGTGTCTTAGTGGAGCCCCAGCTTGCCCCAGAGAGGCACTCACTGCCAGGTTTTAGGTCACATGGACTTTTGGAGTTTATGTTTTATCCTAGCTGGATATACGTTGCTGTGCCAGCAGCTGATATTTAATGACTATTTGATGATTTGCAGAAGAAATGATCAAATGACATAGGAAATCTCCAAACTAATCACAGATCTAACATATGTGAAATGAAGGTAGAAGACTTTTTTCCCCCATCTCCATCCTTACTTTCTTTGCACTTTTTTGATGCCTGGCCCAGGAATGCATGTAGGTTCAGTTAGTCAGACACGTAAATCAGAGTGGAACAATTCTACCCTGCGAAAGCTTCACGTTCACTGCAAGACAGGGAAGATGCCACAGACCCTGGGAGGCTCTCTGGGCCCTGTATATGCTAAGGGGGCCACCAAAAGCAAGGAGAGAACAGTAGAATAGTGGGTTCTGAGAGATGAAAGAGTTAAGATAACGCCCCCGCCCCACCGAGTCTGGACACTGGTTGAGGGAGGGAGGTGGGATCCTAGAGAAGGTAGTATGGCCAAGACTTTGAAATTGGGGTGGTGGTTGATAGTCTGAGATGGGGAGAAAGGATTCCAGGTGGGAATATACACGTGATCTCATAGAAGTGGGAAAGGAAAAGGACTGGGTGTGTTTGAGGATGGGGAGATTCTCACCCAAGATACGAAGAGCTGGGGGGAAGAGGAGACCAGCATGTCCGACTCAGGTGGGCCTTGCACACCATTATTTTCAGGACTTTGGACTTTATTCCATCCTTTTATTCATTCCGCAGCTACTCATTTAGTTAATCTACAGTTTTGGGGATGTAGTGGGGCAGCTACAAACTTCAGTGGAGAGGCCTGCATGCCCTAAGGCCAGGGTGGCCTTATGTCCTCATTTGTCCTGGGAAGTTCCAATATATACCTGTCATTTAGGACATCTCACACGATTTACCATTTGTCCTGGATCTTTCATTGTTTTAAAAGAAATATTACTACTAATAGTTGTTTTAAAATCATCCAGGATGCGTGTGGTAGAGCTCTTTGAATTTGCATCTTCTGCTGTGGTCTTGTCTAAAAGTGTATCATGCACATGGGGCGCCTGGGTGGCTCAGTCATTTAAGCATCCGACTCTTGGTTGGCACAGATCACGAGCTCACAGTTCATGGGATCGAGCCCTGCATGGGGCTCTGTGCTGACAGCGTGGAGCTTGCCTGGGATTCTCTCTCTCCCTTTCTCTCTGTCCGTCCGTGCTGATGGCACAGAGCTTGCTTGGGATTCTCTCTCCCTCTCTCTCTGTCCCTCCCCCACTTGTGCTTGCTCTCTCTCTCTCTCTGTCTCTCTCAAAATAAATAATCATTTAAAAAAAAAATGTGTCATGCACATAGTGCCCAGTGTTCTGTCGTCAACACCTGGTTAAACGTGAAAGACAACTGTGTCTTTGCCCAACACAACTAACACCTTCCAAGGACAGCATTTAAGATGCACCCTAATCACATGAGGTAGCTCTGGCATTAGCCACGAGGTTCAGCTACTCCTTCCTGTCTTTGTGGGAGAGGGGACAAGTATTTGATGCTGCTGTTCCCGTCAGCCCGTGATACCAGGGCTGTGGTTTGTGCCCTGGCCAGGGAGACACCGGAAGTTACCAGGCTACCAGTTGGCTGATTCAGTAGACAACAAGGGAAGTATAGGCTTGTTGTACAAGAAATACATGCTGGGAAATGGAAGCTGAGCTGTCTTGCTGTGGAGTAGTCTGACTGCTCTTGCTACGGTGGTTTTGTTATTTACTGCTTGGTGTAAATTTATAGCTCTTTGTTGTATAAATATTCATTGTATGGTAGTGCTTTTTAAAATTTTATTGTTTGGTGATGCTTTTTTATTTTGTAGTAAACCCTTTCAGGAACGAACAGCTCAAGAGCACATGTTTAATGAAAATGAAATAGTGAATTTCTAGTTTTCAAGAAAGTTGGCGATGCTCAAAAGATTTGTCATCACTTACATCCATGGTAGAGTCCTCGTGACATCAGCCACAGGAAAACTAGAAGATGTACATCTGTGGAAGGGAACACAGTATTGCCCCCTTATCTGCAGTTTTGCTTTCCACGGCTTCAGCTACCCACAGTCAGTGGCCCAGAAACGGTAGCAACCTAACGCTGTGTCATAGTGCTCGCATCACTCACTGCATTTCATCTCTCATGTAGGCTTTTTATCATTGCATATCATCATAGGAAGAAAATGGGTGAATGCAATACAATAAGATATTTTGAGAGAGAAAGACCACATTCACATAACTCGTATTGCAGTATATTGTTACAGTGGTTCTATTTTCTTATTAGTGTTTGTTGTTAATCTCTTAGTGTGCCTAATTTGTACATTAAACTTTATCATAGGGTTTTATGTAGAAGAAAAAACATCATATATATCAGCTTCTGTACTATCTGAGGTTTCAGGCATCCACTGGGGGTCTTGGAACATATTCCCCATGGACAAGGGGAGTTACTGTACTCTACATTTAAACTTTATCTCCTCCCCCAACCAAAACCTAAACCACAACTCTTTGCTTAATTGCTTGTCTCCCCATCCTGGCTGTAACTACCTCAGGGTTCCCATTGCTCTGGATTCTGCTTTGTTTTTCCTTCAAGTGTTTCCCATCTGTGTTCTCTTGGCAGGCTTGAGTTCAGTAAACTTCACAGTGCTAAATGGGCCCACCGCAGCCCTGATCTCCCCTCTGACATTTTCTTCCTCACCCTTGGGCAGCATTTGCAAAAGAGGCATAATCTGAAGCCCAGCCTCTTGTTCATTTCAGAGCCATGTCCTCAGCTAAAAGATCCTATTTCTTTTCTCAGCTCAAGAAGTACTCATGGCTGCTGATCACCTTCTTACCCCAACTGACCAGCTGCAGATAAAGGAGTCAAAGGATCATGGTAGTGGTGGTGGAGGTACTGGTTACACTTTTAAAGGGGCCATTGAAATTGCAGATGTACCTCAGTGATGCTGTATTTACCACTTGTGCTGTTACTCCAAATTGCCTATTGCCACCCTGCTATTCACACAGCCTGAGACCGTCCGCTCCTTTGGTGGCTGTATTACAGTGTTAATTCATATAGAGCTTATATGCAGCAAAAACAACAAGGATGTCTCCATAGTCACCTGTCACAGCACTGCTGGGTAAGGACAACAGGTGACTGTCACTATCCATTCATTAATCAGGGTTATTAACACAAAGTGCAAAGCTATAACAAACAGCCCCCCAAATCTCAGTGGCCTAAGCCAACAAATGTTTAATTTCTTAGTCCAGTGCAGCTGGATGGCC
The DNA here is from genome assembly GCF_014898765.1 of Herpailurus yagouaroundi. Taxonomy (NCBI): domain Eukaryota; kingdom Metazoa; phylum Chordata; class Mammalia; order Carnivora; family Felidae; genus Herpailurus; species Herpailurus yagouaroundi. The sequence goes on along the minus strand of NW_024412400.1, from coordinate 38,190,914 downwards.
GTCCTGGGCAGTTCTCCTTTGAGCATTAACTCCTCTGTGGCTCTGCTGTCTCTTAGAACCTTCCTGTTTCCTCTGTTGAATTCCCTCCTTAGAGCAAAAAGAGAACTCTAGAAGGATTGCACCAGACATTCAATGGCTGGGCCTAGAGGTGGGGACATCACTTCTACCTACATGCCATTGACCAAGACCCAGTCAGCGGCTCCAACCTAACTGCAGTAGAGGCTGGGAAATGCTGACTTCCTCTGTGCCCACATGGAGGAAACAAGATTGGTGAGCATCTCTTCAGTCTCTGCCATAGGCCATGGAAAACACAGTTGGGTAGAAGTCAGATCTGGGCTTTGCCACTGATTCACTGGGTGGTTTTTAAGTAAGTCACCATAACCACTCTGAGCTGTTTGTAACCTCTCACGGGGGCCCTAGTGCTGCCTACCTTGTACCTGTGAGTTTGCATTATTATATACATGTATGTGCTAGTAATAGGGGTTGTGACTTGCAAAGTTTTTTTTAATTAAGATTATAAGGATCCCAGTTATTTATTCAATAACTACTTTTTGAACGCCTCTGATAGCCAGGCATTGGACTAGCCACCAACAAGCTCTGATCCCTGGATCTTACATTCTGATGGAGAAACATACGATAAATAATCTATAAAGAAATAACATGGCTAGGTGAGCTACATGATCTAAAGCAACTGAAGGGCTCAGCGTAGACCTCTCTGGAAAGGTAACACTTGAGCTGAGACCTAAAGGATGATGCAGATAATGAGTATCAGGGAGGAGAGTGTGCCAAGCAGAGAGACCAACCTGTGCAAAGACTCTGAGGTGGAAAACTAGTTTGGAGGGTTCCTTGAACTGCCAAACTGTTGTATGAGACGGAAAGATTAGGTCAGAGAGAGATAGTTAGGGGCAACCTCTCTGTGTCTCTGTTTCTTCACCTGTAACCTCCAAAATGGGCTAGTAATGTTAACTTCATAGGGTTGCTTTAAAGATTAAATGAAATAATGTGTCAAGTCCTTAGGAAAGTATCTGGCATGTGATATACGCTAAGCGTGTGGCCATAGATGGTGAGTGAGGATTTTATTCCAAGCACAGTGGGAAAGTTTTAGTTTACAGCAGAGGAGTGTATAACCTAATGTCCACTAGTGCTGGTAGTCTGGGCTTGAGTTGGGGGTTTCCTTCCTTCTTCCAGACATGAGAGTATAAAGGGTTTTTTTGTGTGGGTGTGAAATTACTAATCCTCCCCCACCAAATGTTCAAAACATCACCTTATTTCCATTAATCCCTCTTCAAATATTTAAATATATATACAGGCTATTTAAATATACACAGAATATACATGAATACGAAAAATCTTAAAAAAAATTTTTTTTAATGTTTATTCACTTTTGAGAGCGAGAGAGTGAGCTGGTGAGGGGTAGAGAGAGGGAGACACAGAATCTGAAGCAGGCACTAGGCTCTGAGCTGTCAGCACAGAGTCCAATGTGGGGCTCGAACTCACGAACCGCAAGATCATGATTTGAGCTGAAGTTGGATACCTAACTGACTGAGCCACCCAGGTACCCCCGTGAATAAGATTTTTTAAGATTCTGATTTATACCCCTCTTGAATATAGCCAAATACTTGTGCATAGTTTGCACATAAGTTTCTTTGAATTACATTTAGGGGTGTATGTGAGATGACACTGAGCTGCTGTGCCTCTTGAACTTTGTGTAAATAAAAATGTGGCCTTGTATTTAGAGCATGCTTCCCAAAGGTCTGTTTTTGGAAGAGGAAAATCTCAGAAGATTAAAACGATGGCTTTAAAAAAAAAAATCAGACATGCTTCAGAAACAGATTTTTGCTCACATTAGTAAATAAAGTGTTAGAAGAAAAGCTACAGATACAAAAGAGTTACCATTTCTACAGAAATCTACTCCTTACAAAAGAAGCTGCCCTCATATTTGCGTTTTGCTCATAGTATCCTGAAAATGCAGACCATCAGCTTAAAATATAGTTCCCCTGTTCATTCTCGGGAAGCAGCTCTGGCATGAGCATCAGGAGACTTGGCACATTTGCCTGTGACAGTAAGGACATCCCAGGGGCTGCAGGGTGAGCTGAGGTCATTGTCGCAGCACAAGGCTGTGGCCCACACAGGACTCAGCTGTTGACAGGGAAAAACATGAATATACAATTGTTTTTCTACAGGCAGATAATGAATCCCCTGGTCAATATAATCTCACAAAACAGCAGCTTTGTCTCCATCACCACCAAAAAAGCATCTTAATGGAGTTTCTGCATTAAGTGTTAGCATTACAGGAGATTTGAAATATAAGGTTTCCCAAAAGATATGCATCTTCTTTTTTTTTGTAAAGAATGACCTAGAAAGGAAAGCAGCCTTCTGGAACTCTGCTGCTTGCTGCTGGTGGGGGTAGGAGATGTTAGGACATAAGAGGCGGAGCCGCCAAGCAGGTGCCTTGTCCAGGTTTGTGCAAAGAAGCTGGTGTTCCATTTAGCACCTGATGGATTTATTCATTTAGCAAATCTTCATGATGCCCCTCCGCTCGGGCCATGCGCTGCGCTGTCTAGAGGCTGGGATGCAGCAGTGACCAAGGCAGGAGGGAGTCTTGCCTCCTTGAGCTCCATCTTCCAGGGAAAACAGACAGTGAAGGAGTAGGTGGGTTGAGCCACCCCATGCTCAGGCACCTGAAGGGCAGGCTGCTAACTGGGCAGAGCCCATCTTGGGAGGAAGAGCTGGGAGTCTGGGAGTGCGTACCTTCAAGAAGAGGAGACCTCGAAATGAGACCCTCAGCATGGGCGAGAGAAGGGCAGATGTGAGAAAGTATTCTAGGCCGAAGGAATAGTTTGTGAAGGGTGTCTGTGTTTTTGTTTTTATTTCTCCCCTTTGTCTTCTTCCTCACCCAGAAAACTCAAGGATGCCCAGGCTGGAGAATGATATGTACAGCATTATCCCATTTTCATTAATTTTTAAAACAGACACAAAACAACTGTGTATTTTGCATGGATACATATACATTTAAATAAAAGTATTTTGGTTTATTTTTTAAAGTTTACTGATTTATTTTGACAGGGAGCAAAAGTGGGGGAGGGGCAGAGAGAGAGGGAGAGAGAGAGAATCCCAAGCAGGTTCCCTGCTGTTAGCACAGAGCCCAACATAGGCTCTGTCTCTTGAACCATGAGATCATGACCTGAATGAACCAAAATCAAGAGTCAGGCACTTAACCAATTGAACCACCCAGGTGCCCCTACATAAAAGTACTTTGAGGTATGTTTTAAAAATACTTATTTTTTGAGAGAGAGAGAGAGAGAGAGAGAGAGAGAGCGCACGAACATGAACAGGGGAAGGGGAGAGAGACAGGAGGACACAGGATCTGAAGCAGGCTCTTCACTGATGAACCTGTGAGATCATGACCTGAGCCGAAGTCAGCCGCTCAACCGACTGAGCCACCCAGGCACCCCTGATAGTAATTTGAATGGCACAGAAAGAAACCCACTAAATTTGTGACAGTGGTTGCTTCTGAGAAAGGAGGGGGAGATAAGGCCTGGGATGGGGATGACAAACCTCATTTTATCTGAAAACAAATTTTTAAAAAAAATTTTTAGTGTTTTGTTCATTTTCTGAGGGAGAGAGAGAGAGGGAGACACGGAATCCAAAGCAGGCTCCACGGCCCGGAGCCCGATATGGGGCTCAAACTCATGAACCATGAGATCATGACTTGAGCTGTAGTCAGACATTTGACTGAGCCACCCAGGCGCCCCATTTATCTCAAAAATTTTAAGGAGACTTTAAAAATGTGTTGACAGGGGGTGCCTGGGTGGCTCAATTTGTTAAGCGTCCAATTCTTAATTTCTGCTCAGGTCATGATCTCGGGGTCATGAGATTGAGCCCCACATAGGGCTCTGCACTGGGTGTGGAGCCTGCTTAAGATTCTCTTCCTCTCCTCCTCTGCCCCTCACCCATTTGCACATGTGCTCTCTCTCTCTCTCTCTCTCTCTCAAAAAAGCTGGCAAAATGTTAACAATAATTAATTCTGGATGGCTGGTACCCAGGTGTTTGTTGTATTACTCTACGTATGTATCTCTATATATATTCTTAACAAAAATCAGGAGTACAGACTATAGTGGTGGGGTCATCTTTGGAGAATATGCTTTACAAAGTCCTTTGGAATGACCATCTAGGAACTCTTAGCAAAGTTCACATCACAAGGCATCAGATAATCTTGGATTACTCTCATAAAATGAAGACCAGCTGTTGTGGTGAGAGAGTTTGCGGCAGTATGCGTCTCCCTCACAATAGATTGCTCTTTGGCCTTCAATGCAAGATGGCATTTGTTTCTGGTTATGGTAGACCTCAACTGATACAGCCCTCTGCATCCTTCCTTTAAAGAGTTTTTGCCAGGGTTTGTTATTGGGATCAAGATGTGTTCAAAATTTCAGTGATGTAACCTTGTTTCTACTGCTGACCATATGCTGACTTATCCCGCTGGAAATGAGTATCCAGCTTGACCACAGAAAGGAATCAACAGAACTTTCTCAGTGTCAAAGAACTGGGAACTTACCAGTGAAACAAGACTCTGCCCTCTTTTGCCCCCTGTTTGCTCATCTTGTTGCAGAAAGACCCTGGGACAATCTTCTTCATTTCTTATAAATTTTAGCCCCTGGCTCACTGTCCCTGTCTTCAACACTTTTCCTGGTTGTAATTTATAGTAATTTCAGTATCTACATGGAGGATCCTGTTGGGTCTTACAGCTTCTGTCCTCCAATGCACTTACCCTCCATTGTTCCTCTGGCACCCACTTCCATTATCCTCATCTCCACCACAATCTATGTTGTAACTGTCCTCACCTCATTGATTTATGATTTCTGTCCTTACCCAGCTTAGATTCCATGGGCCATCATTATGGTCACTCCTCTGCCTACGTTCTCAACTCTATGGACCCTCTCTTCCTCCACAGTCCTTGCTTGGCACACCGCACCCCACTCTTCCAGCCTCCCAACCCTGCTGCTTAAATCCAACTCTCCACCTGCCCTGCACCTCTACCCAGGGGGCTGTGTTTAGCTGGGGAAAAACACAACTATGAAGAGGGGACTCACTTTTTTTTTTTTTAGGTTTTTGTTTATTTAAAAAAAATTTTTAATTGTTTATTTAAAAAAATTTTTTTAATGTTTATTTCTGAGACAGAGAGAGACAGAGCAAGAGTGGGGGAGGGGCAGAGAGAGAGGGAGACACAGAATCTGAAGCAGGCTCCCAGCTCTGAGCTGTCAGCACAGAGCCCGACGTGGGGCCCGAACTCACAAACCGTGAGATCACGACCTGAACTGACGTCAGTTGCTCAACCGACTGAGCCACCCAGGCTCCCCAATGTTTGTTTATTTTTGAGAGAGAGAGAGTGTGAGCAGGGGCAGCGAGAGAGACACACACAGAATCCGAAGCACAGGTCTCACTTCTAATTTATTTAACTCAAATGGGCCCTCAGCACTCCTGACACTCCTGCTGCCCTTCCTTGATCCACTTAAACACCTTCTCCCCTGTTCTCAGACTCCCAGTAGTTCTTCTCACAGCCACGTTTGCTGCTGATGACCTTGTTTTCTATTTCACGGAAGAAAAATTTCATCTGCTCCCACAGCCTCACCTATAACCCCACCTGCACCTGCCTCCCTTCTTCTTACTAGGCAGAAAGGTGCATCTAGGGCCACCGCCCCAATCTGTGCCTTAGAGCAAATCCTCCCTTGCCTACCCAAGGACAATTCCCCAGCAACTGTCCCTCTCTCCTACTCTGCTCAGTTTTGCCCTCTCTGTGGAGTTATTCCCATTGGCATGCAGATGAGACTTAACATAGCCCATTGTAACTCTCCTGCCTTGACCCCACACCCCCTTCCAGGTACCCACATATTACTCTGATCATCTTTCCAGCAAAGTTCCTTGAAAGGCTTGTCCCTATTTATTTTCACCAATTCTTCTCACCCATTTTCTCTTGATCTTCTCTTATCAGGCTTTATCCCTGGTGCTCCACCAAAATAGCTTTGTCAGGGGCGCCTGGGTGGCGCAGTCGGTTAAGCGTCCGACTTCAGCCAGGTCACGATCTCGCAGTCCGTGAGTTCGAGCCCCGCGTCAGGCTCTGGGCTGATGGCTCAGAGCCTGGAGCCTGTTTCCGATTCTGTGTCTCCCTCTCTCTCTGCCCCTCCCCCCTTCATGCTCTGTCTCTCTCTGTCCCAAAAATAAATAAACATTGAAAAAAAAAAATAGCTTTGTCAGAGTTACAGTGACCTCTAGTTGCTAAACCCAGTGACCATTTCTCAGTCCTCATCCTCTTTGACTCAGCAGCCGCACCTGACTTGGCTGGCTAGTTCTTTCTTCTTGAACACACTCTTTTCACTTGATTTCTGGGTACCACACCCTTCTGACTGGTTCCTAACTCAGTCTCTATCTCGGTTTGACCTTATCTGGAAGTCGTGATGACATCAGAGTGCTCCAAGGGTCAATCCTTCCACCTCTTCCCTTCTTTTATATCTATACTCTGTGGGTGGAAGAGACTCATAGCTTTGAATTATCATCCACACAGTTTATCTACACATTTACACATACAGTCACTCTTCATTCAAGGACAATCCACATTCAATTAATCTACTTCAGAAATGGTTTTCTTGACCAAAAAATTTTCAGTGATTGATAGATTGCTTATATTTAAGGTTACAGATGTGGCATCATATTTTTCTAATTTTCTGATGATAGGCTAGAGATTGTCTGCAAAAAAAGATCAACACAACAATAACATCAACAAAAGCCCAGAGAAATACTACGAGAGATATCTCAGAATGTGTCAAAATTAAATTGCATTTTCTGTTATCAGCTTCATAGCCTGTGGCTTTGGAGCTTCTAATACTCACCCTTTTAAGATAAGCTCCTAGCAATTAGAATACAGCCATGACAAAGCCAAAATATTCTCTTGAGACTACTGCACTCCAGTTTTTAACCATGGGGTGTGTATGTGTTTGATACAAAAGGCAAATAGCACTGAAACACTTCATCTTATCACAGAAAAATGAATTTATGACATTGAACTCACCAACATGGAAAGCTGTATTTATCTTAAAGCATCTATTGACCCTTGAGTATGAGATAATTATTTAAGATGCATAGAAACCAACCACTGTTGGTGGTTGTGGGTTTGTTTTGTCTCTTAAATCACTGACTTTTGTCATCTGTAAGATTTTACAGAATGAAATTCTTAGGCCATTCAGTGGGGGATCTCATCTAGTTGAAAAGGTAAAACAAATCTGATTGAGACTTTATGATCAAATACCTGAATGAATAAGTTAAAAGATGGTGTGAACTAGAAAAGAAATGGGGATTTTGTTAGGATCCTGCCAAATGTAGGGTGTCTGGATGGCTCAGTTAAGCATTTGACTCTTGATTTCAGCTCAGATCATGATCTCACAGTTTGTGAGATCGTGCCCTGTGTTGACCTCTGCACCGACAGTGCGGAGCCTGCTTGGGATTCTCTCTCTCTCCTTCCCTCTCTGTCCCTCCTCTGATCGTTTGTGCACAAGTGCCTGCTCTCTCTCACTCAAAATAAGTAAATAAACTTTTTTTAAAAATCCTGCCAAATGCTTTTGTAGCCATTTTTTTCTGTCCAGGAAACAAGAAGGGAAGCATCATAAAAATTATATGGAAGAAATTATGGTGAAGAAAGTCTTATGAGAAGTGAAAACTCCTATTTTTTATTAGTACATTGTGTTTCAAGGTTGCCTAGTGTATAAAGTTTTCATGTGGAAAACAAAAACTCAGTGACTTGAGAAGAGATGATTCGTTAATTACTCAGTGTAATCAGTGTAAGTAGTTGATCTAGATTTTTCAGGACCCAAACTGAATTATGTATAAGTTAAATATATGATTGCCAAATAATCCCTTCAGTTGGATCTTCATAGAGAGATTCTACATATAGAGATTATCCTGTTGGATTATTTGTGAAAAATGATATTTTGTAAGTTTCTTTGCCAAGCAATACCTCTGGGTGCCATGGTGTTTTACAATATGCAAATGTGTGCTAAGGTCCAATCAGGACTGATATTCTTTGTAAGCAATGACTTACCAATTAATAAGACTGGCCCAATATTTTGCAACTTTGTTGAGATAAACTCCCTAGGCATAAGATTGTGTACCCTAATGAATTGTGGGATTTTCCAAAAGAGAGTAAATACTTATATTTTACTAGGAATTCGTTATGGTAGAAAACCTTTGCTGAGTTCACATTTGAGGGAAGAAAAGCATCATCTTGAGTATTATACTTTCATCTGCTCACTTTAGTAATTGGCTAGACGTGAAGGCCTCAGATATTGTTTTCATGACATGGTTTTCCAATTGGTCTTTTTCTTTACAGGTTCCCGAGGGAAAAGTAGTAGTTCTTAATTTCCGATTCATAGATCTTGAGAGTGATAACCTGTGCCGCTATGACTTTGTGGATGTGTACAACGGTCACGCCAATGGCCAGCGTATTGGGCGCTTCTGTGGCACATTCCGGCCTGGAGCCCTTGTGTCCAGTGGTAACAAGATGATGGTGCAGATGATTTCTGATGCCAACACAGCTGGGAATGGCTTCATGGCTATGTTCTCTGCTGCCGAACCAAATGAAAGAGGTATCGTTTCCACATAATGCTAATAACAGCAATAATGATGGCTCACAGTTACTGGATGCTTACTGTGTGTTAGGCTGTGTTCTGGGCACCTTAAATGTGTTCACTCCTTTAATCTAAAATTTAAGACCAGTTCTTCTCAAAAATAGCTGGTAAATGCCACTAAACCACTAGGAAACCATTCAAAAAATCTCTTTTTCTTAAAGCCCATGTGATTCTTATTAAAATTCAAATACAGAAACTTATGGAGTAAAAATGGAAAGCTTACATACGTATATACACATACAGATAAAGATACGTACCCCTTCACTCCTCTATAGTCCCCTCTTAGAGCCATGGTGGTGGTCCCATACCTTTGTATATGCACTTATACATATGTACTTCTGCAATAGCTTCTTAAAAATGTAAGTGGGGCCATACATTCATAGTGTTTCACAGCTTTTTTTTTCTTTCACTGAGAACTATGTGTGGGGGAATTTTCACGTCAGTACATATGAGCACCCAAGGGTAGAAACCTCTACCCTTAAAAGATCATTGTAGTGGGGCGCCTGCGTGGCTCAGTCAGTTAAGGGTCTGACATTGGCTCAGGTCATAAATTCATGGTTCATGAGTTTAAGCCCACATCAGGCCCTCTGCTGTTGGCACAGAGCCCACTTCAGATCCTCTGTCCCCCTCTCTCTCTGCCCCTCCCCTGCTCACGCTCGCTCTCTCTCTCAAAAATAAGTAAATATTTGTATATGTATAAAAAAATGTAACTGCAGTGGGCAAGATTTGTTAAATTTGGAGCCTTTAGCTTGAAGTCATTCCCTAATCTGTTCTTGCTTTGAGCTATCATGCAACATTACTGGTCTGAGAGGTCAGAGGACAGAATCTGGGGCTGACAGAGCAGCCAGAATGTTTGGAAGGAAATCATGGCTGGAAGCTACAGAGGAATTGAGGCACAAAGTATACATATAAAATCTACCTAAATCTTTGGCTTGCAGCCAAACTCTACATGTGCAGAGGAGAGTCCAGTTGGCCTGGCACAATAGCATCAGCTGAAACATGAAGGTGAACAGAGATTACAGCTGTTGCCTGCTGCCAGGGAGACCGACTTTGAGCTTGAGTCTAGGCAAGTGAAATTCCTGCTAGAACAAAAGTCATTTTTCACACAAACACAACAGAATCTAGAATCTCTAATATCTAATATCTCATAATATCCAGTATCTAGTCATCTGATAAAACCAGAAAAGTGTGTCTAGAGTCCAGTAAAAAGCAGTCAGTAAAAACCAATCCTAAGATAACTGAGATGTTACAGTTGGCAGACAAGCACTTTAAAGTAGCTATTATAAATATGTCTAAGGACATAAAATCTAAGGACTTAAAGGGAAATACATGTGTAATAAGTAAACAGACTGAAAATTTCAGAAGAGAAGCTAAACTATAAAAAAGAATAAAAGTAATTCTAGAACTGCAAGATAAGAGTCTGAAATTTAAAAATTTACCTGGTGGGCTCATGAGCAGATTGGGGATGGTACAAGAGTCAGTGGATTTGAATAGAAATGACCTAGTCTGAAGAACCAGGAGAAAAAAAGATTAAAGGTAAAAAGCCTCAGAGACCATTGAGGCAATATCAAGTGGTCTAATGTGTAATTTGTGTCCCAGAAGACAGTGATAATAGTGCAGGAAAAATGTCTGAAGAAATAATGGTTTGAAGCTACCCAGATTTAGTGAAGAACATTAATTTATAGGGCCAAGAAGATCAACAAACCCCAAACAGGACAAAAAAAAAAAAAAAAAAGAAAAAAAAAAAAAGCCATACTGAGGAACATTAAAATTATAGAAATCTAAGTAAAAAGAGAAATTTTCATGGCACCTGGGTGGCTCAGTCAGTTAAGCATCCGACTTGATCTTGCATTTGAGCCCCATGATAGGCTCTGTGCTGACAGCTCATAGCCTGGAGCCTACCTCGGATTCTGTGTCTCCCTCTCTCTCTGCCCCTCCCTCTATCACACTCCGTCTCTCTCAGGGAAAAATAAAAAATAAAAAAAATAAAAGATTTAAATGCTGCAACCTCTAGGGGAAAATTTTTAGTAGTTTCTTCTGAAGTTGAACATCTACATCTACATCTACTCTTGGACTAGGAATTGCTCTCCTGGGTATTTGTGCGAGCAAAATGAAAACGCATGTCCACAAAGAGATTTCTACAAAAATGTTCACAAAAGGTCCATTCACAATAGCCCAAACTGGAAACACCCAAATGAATATCAGCGGAGAAGAGGTAAACAAACTGAGGTATTTCCATATGCTGGAATATTACTCAGCGGAGTGAAGAAACAAACTGCCAACTCACACAGCAACATGAATGCCTCTCCGTATAAGCAGGGGAAGCCAGACCAGAAGAATACACAATACACTATGCCTTTTATATGAAGGTCCAGAGTAAAACTATGGTGGAATTTTTCAGATAAGTGGTGTGGAGAGGCAGCAGACTGACTGGGGAGGGATACAGAAGTTTGGTAGGAAATAGATTCTATATCATCCTAGTAGTTTGGCTTTCAGGGGCAGATCAATTTTTCAAATTAGTACAGCTAAGATTTATGCATTTCATTGTACATGAATTTATCTCCCTGAAATCTGTCAATCATCATCATCATCATCATCATCATCAGGTGGTGGGGATTGCACATTAGTATTAATAAAAAGAATAGTAGAATGATAATAATTGTTGAAATTGGGTGATGGATACATAGAAGCTCATTATATTATTCTGTTTACTTTGTTTATGCTTGAAATTTTCCATGAGTAAAAGTTTTATAAATTATCCAACCTCAATTTTTATAACACATTTTCTTAGAGATGCCTTTTAAGAATTATTATCTTCTGTGTCAAAGAAATATTTAAAGTATATTAGTTCCCTTAGTTTGAATTCAGTTTTTCTCTGTTAGTTAAATTCAAGTAAAATTAAATTTAGAACTTGGTGTTAAAATACCTTTCTAAAATTATTTCTCTTGACTTATCAGTCCATGTGCATAAAGATGTCTGAAATGATGTTTCTCAAATATTGTGGTTAGTTTTAGGTGGTTGGATTTGGGGTAATTTTTTACTTTTTGGTGCTTTTCTGTATTGCTGAAAATTTATAAACCCGTATTGTTTTTACAAACAAAAATTATTCTTAAAAATATTAAAGATGTATAGCATATAAAGTTTTCTGGTAGTGGGAGTTTTATATGCCAACTAATTCAAATTTTGTCCATGCACCTGGGTTTTAATCCTATTAATAAATACCTCTGCCTTGAGGGTTCTTAAAATCTGTGTAATTTGTTGAGCCTGCATGATTTCTGAATGAGTTCTTGGCCAAAGATTTTGTCTTTACTTGCCCAAAAAAATGAAAGAAAGAAAAGAAGCGATAGCTCTCACTCTACTCCTATGTTCTCTTGTGCTGATGTGATATGTCAAGTAACAGAGATCATTCAGCATGTGTGTGGAGGGCAGGGAGATGTATGTGGAGACCATTTCTTAAGAAAAAATTTAAGAGCTTCTGTCATTGCCTGTATTTACTGTACTATCACCAATTTTCCAAATTCCCAATTTCCTTATAGTTGCATTGCCATGACCTATATCAGGATATAAACTTGGATTTTTTTTTTCATACTTAATAACTTTAGGGGATCAGTATTGTGGAGGACGCCTTGAAAGACCTTCTGGCTCTTTTAAAACCCCCAACTGGCCTGACCGTGATTACCCTGCAGGAGTCACTTGTGTGTGGCATATTGTAGCCCCAAAGAATCAGGTAAGCTTCCCTGAAAATCTGAAGGAAGCATGCACATGTGAATTGCCTAGATGGTATGAGGGGCCCATCTCTCAAGAGCTTAGCGTGCAGGGTGAGGAAGGCCCTGCTGGGCACAGGTATCTCTTCATAAAAGACCCAGATTAAAATTGCTTTTGCAAAGTCATGTATTTAATTATATAAATTATAGAAATACAATTTTTAAATTTCAATGTAAATAGTAAGCAAATCCCTGTGAGATTGTTTAACCCTGTGGAAAATGTTATAAGCAGCAGTGACTAAATACGGGAGGGTTAGAATCCCCAAGTACATGTACACGTTTCAGGTTGCCATTTGTTCACATAGCTAAATGCACCTGACAGCTTCACCGGGACAAAGCCAATGCAAGCACACCACATCTTCCCCTCAGAGAACAAGTCTGAAAGCTAATCTGCTCTGTGGATTATTTTTGGTTGTTGTTTAACATAAAATTTGTTCAGGTTCCCCACAAATAACTTTATGCAATCCTCTAAAACAATCAAGAGAGAAGGTCTTAGTTTTCCAGTGCTTATTAGTTTGTGGTTATATGAAATTTTATCTTTTCTGGGAACCACTTTTAGATATTAATTACAGGAGAAAACTTAGCATGGGAATAGACCAAGTCTACTTTGTGGATGTTGGAAAACAAAGAATTATTATTGTTACAAACAATACAGACTTTAATCACACACTAGATGGTGATCATTATGATACTGTTAAAAAAAACTTTTCTAAACTGATCTTTTGAAGGGCGCCTGGGTGGCTCAGTTGGTTAAGGGTCCTACTTTGGCTCAGGTCACGATCTCATGGTTTGTGGGTTTGAGCCCCATGTTGGGCTCTGTGCTGACAGCTCAGAGCCCGGAGCCTGTTTTGGATCCTGTGTCTCCCTCTCTCTCTGCTCCTCCGCCCCCCTTTCTCTCTCTCCCTCTCTCTCTTTCAAAAATAAATAATAAAACATTAAAAAAATAAAAAATAAACTGATCTTTTGTATCACTTACACAGATACTATTTGCCATATATTCATTTTTTAATGTTAAATTATTCAGGCAAACGTACCATCCAGATTGGTGATTTGAACTCACACACACACTTTGATCATAATCCCCAAACCCAGTTTTATTTTTAAGAATAAAAATCTGGTCATTTACTTATTGATGAAAGATTTATAAACTTATTTAACTTTTTATAGCTTAAAGTAACATTTAAAAATCACATTTCTCAACATTTAAGCAGTATGTAATTCTTGAGATGGTTTTGGTCACTTTTCTTTCTGTGACATTTGTAAATATATTTGTTTAAATAATTTCAACTTAATTATACTTGCAGATTACAATTCAGCATATTTTTTCTATTATTCATCTCTATTTAAATTTAAGCTTGGGTTTCATTTTATTAATGTGATTTTTTACTTTAGCCAATTGAGTTTTTAATCATTGTTGTAATGTCTGAAATCACTGGAAGCGCTGTCAGAGAAGAATAAACTGGGAAAATTAAATCCTGAGTAATTTCTGTGCCAATCTCTGGGCATTTTCTTCCAATAAAGACTTAACCTTCATTTTTTATCATAGTTTTCCCCTCTATTCTCCTACTTATTTACTTATTTTTTAATCTTCTCTCTAAAAGCTGTTATATGACTAAGTAGAGAAAGGTCAGCCAATTTTTTAATAATCTGGAAAACATTTTATTACCAACTGGTGAGAAGTTATTGGACCCAGAGAGGAAGTATTTTAATACGATTTAAAGCACTGCTAAATATGAATAAGCTATTATTCACCCTTAACTGGTGCTGACTTTTTAAAGGTGGGTAAATATGTAGATATGTGACAATTATGTTCAAAGCCAAAATTTATCTTTGATCCCTCCGTGATGCTGTTGCTATTATCATATTCATCTAGGTTACTGTGTGTGAGTCTTCTTTAGCTAATATCTAGGGCCTGTCCTAACAGGAATTAATGCCCATTATCTTCCCGAAGCAGCAGGGAGGGTTACCTGCCCACCTGCTGCCCAGCAAAAGTGGAGATCAGCTGTCTGGGTGCCGTGGGTATTTATGAACCCAGTGAGATTTCCTTTGATTCACATGTTGGAGGTGCTCTGGAAAAATCTGCTTGTGAGGGGAATGATTGCCTGTTAAATCAAAACTTCCTATTGACTTGAATAACTTGGACACTATTATTGGTACTTATGCAAAAAAAGTTAAGAAATACTTAAGAAGTCTAACACTGACTTGGTATATGAGTGCTTTTATGCAACCTCTTCAAAAATCAACCACATCACCAAGTAGGCTGTGCTCAACTCAGTAGGCACACTTTTCAGACATACTTCAAGAAGACATCACAGTCAGTCCCCACTTCCTGAATCTCTGGTCCTAAAGAATTTGACTCCTTTGCATGTGATAGGAATGTTGTTCTCTTTCCCTTGAAAGGGGAACAACTCCATCCACCACCCAAATGCATACACTTAACACCACACCCCAGCATACACTAACACAGGGGAACATCTCCGAGAAGAATGAAGTTGGCATAGGCTCTGCTTCCCACTGTAACACATATCCAGTTATGGTCTTAATGTAGGTTGCTAGGGTTGTGTGGTGTTCCCATACTTTTGTAGCTGTAGGTGAACAGGTCTCTTAAATTTAAGATCTTAACTAGGGTTGAGATGACCTTTTGGAATGATTAAAAATTAAAGGAAAGTAATACCACAGTTTTGTGAACTACAGAAGAAATATGAAAACCATAAGAAATGAATAATTCAAACAGAAGGAATATTTTCTTGACAAAGGAAAATCATGATATCCTACAGGTCTGGGGGGAGGAAGATTTCTGGGTGAGATTATTCCTCAAAGCTATCTTGACATTTCTAATGCTGTGCTTTCTCTAAAGCTTATAGAATTAAAATTTGAGAAGTTTGATGTCGAGCGTGATAACTACTGCCGATACGATTTTGTGGCTGTGTTTAATGGTGGGGAAGTCAACGATGCTAAGAGAATTGGAAAGTATTGTGGTGATAGTCCACCCGCGTAAGTAGCACCTGTTTTATTTCATTAATACTTTAGTAGCTCTAAACTTCTTTCTTATTAAACTGCCCAATTATATTTTATTTTCTGGAAGATTCTATGCTGTTGTTGTTTTGTTCACAAATTCTTGGGTTTGTTCCATGGCAGTAGAGTCCCATACAGCCCCAGCACAAAAAATAGCCAACCCAGGGAGTAAGGAGGCATTAATGAGTGTAGCGAGGCCTCAGCGGCCAAACAGATAACAGATGCAGAGTTGGTGATGCCCCAGAGTCAGATACTAGCCAGGTACCTGGATACATCACTGCCCTGCAAAGGTGAGCTCAAGCATCAGAGTGGAAGGGGGAAATTCTGAGAAAAAAGCAGGGGGCTGCAATTTGGGGATCCAGATACGGAAACCTGGATGCTCATGATGACCCAGGTGGTTTTACCTGATCAGAGACTTGTCCTGGACCTCTTGTGGCTTTGTACCTCTTCCTCACCGTGTCGCTCAAATGTTTGCTGGGTAAGCCTGAAAGGCACTGTGTATTTATCAGCAAACATTTATGGAGCTTAGAGCTCTGCTACTTACTAGCTGTGTGACATTGAGCCAGTTGCTTAATTCCTTTTAGTTCCCTATTCTGTATTGGTGCAACACATGTATTTTGGTGCAAGATATTTCACCCTTTCACATACAATAGTGGAGAAAGCCTCAGTTGAAATTACTATAGCTTAGGGCCTCTGGCTGGCTCAGTCAGTAGAGCTTCCAACTCTTGATCTTGGGATGTAAGTTTGAGCCTCATGTTGGGTGTTGAGATTACTTTAAAAAAAATAAAATCTTAAGGAAAAAAAAGACATTACTACAGTTTGCTGTCAAAGTCACCATTATGTCAATTTTTAAATACCCTTTTCTACTCTGTGGCTTAAACATAATTCGATTATACGCATCACCTGATTTTACATGCATGTCTATGATTCCCCCAGACACATTTAAGTTAAAACAAGGTATTTTTCATTTTAAATTCATTTTTTCAATTAAAACTCATTTATATTGTTTAATAATATTAAGAATTTTTAATACATACAAATTGGCTAAAATTTGAACATTACTATACCCAAACTTGACTCTGCAGCCAAATGTGTTAGAGAAAGGCCCATTTCTCAGCTCTTAGCAAAGGTGTTCCTTCTGTATTTTTTTCCTGTTGCTGCTGTAACAAATTACCACCAACTGAGTGGCTTAAAACAATACATGTATTCTCTTACAGTTCTGGAGGTCAGAAGTCTGAAATCCCTTGCACTGAGCTAAAGTTAAGCTGTCAGCAGGGCTGTTTCCTTCTGGAAGCTCTGAGGGGAGAATCAGTTTCTATGCCTATTTCAGCTTCAAGAAGCTGCTGCATTTCTTGGCTGTGGTTCCTCCTCCGTCTTCAAAGCGCATCACTCCTGTCTCTCCTTCTGTCATCGTATTGCCTTGTCCTCTCCTGGAGTCAAACCTCTCTCTTCTAAGGATACCTGTGGTTACATTTAGGGCCCAAGTAGACAATCCAGGATACTCTTTCCTTCTCAAGATCCTTAACTTGATCACACCTGCAATGTCCCTTCACACATAAGGTAACATATTCACACGTTCAAGGGATTAGGATGTGGACATCTTGGGGTGCCATTATCAGCCTACTGCACCCTCCTTTATTCCAAGCCAATCTTTTCATCTGTATCCTCCATCTGACCTCCTCCTTTCTCCCTTGAAATTTCCCTCTACCTAGTAGCCCTGTTTTTTTCTCCATCATCTCCATCTTTAGCCTCTGCCTTTATTATTTGTTTCCCATAGCCAAAAATTTAAGTTCTCCTGAAATAAGGGGAAGAAAAGTAACCCTTTCTTGACCCCCTATCCTGCTGTAGCTTTTTCTACCATGTCTCTCCTTATCTTTATATCCAAGTATTTAAAAAATATTTTCAAATTTCATCTCCTAGTGATATGGAAAATAAGATAGCCTTTAAAATCCTACCACAACAAATACCAAACAGTGTTCCTAAGTTAAAAAAAAAATTTTAAGCATTGCTCAGTTGGTAGAAAAAAAAAAAAAAATCATCTGAGGGCAAAAATGTTGAAAAGCCCAACAGTACTTGGGTGGCTCAGTTGGTTAAGTATCCCAACTCTTGATTTCAGCTCAGGTCATGATGTCACAGTTTGTGGGATCAAGCCCCTTGTCAGGCTCTGTGCTGACAGTGTAGAACCTGCTTGGGATTCTCTCTCCCTCTCTGCCCCTCCCCACATGTGCGCATACTTGCTTTCTCTCTCTCTCTAAAAATAAATAAACATGGAAAAACTATTAGCAAGTCATATCTAACAATGTATAGAAAATGCTGTTTGACCAGGAATTCAAGATTGGTTTGAACTTAGAAAAGCTGTTAATATAATTTAATTACCAGATTAAAGTATGATTTTTAGATTTATATTTTTATTTGTTGGAAACAATTTATTCAAGAATATATTTTCTTAAATAGCTTGAATAAAAGTTTATTAATATTAATAGCAACAGAAATACAAAATACTCAAGAATAAATCTAATAATTGTGTGCAAGCCCTGAAAAGAGAAAATTATAAAACCTTACTAAAAGGTATTTTAAAAAACGTCAGTAAATAGAGCTGTATACCGTTCTCGTGAATAGGAAAAATCAATGTCATTTAAAAATAACAAAATTGGTTTTTCATTAAACCTGATAGCCTGATTCTGAAATGTTCATGGAATTGCAAGGGAGTTGGGGATGGGGGCAAAACTAAGACAGTTCTGAAGGAGAACTTGGCAGGGGGATTTGCCTTACGTGATGGAGCCATATCAGAAAGCTGTTGTATTTAAGACAATATGGTTTTAACAGAGATTGACAAATGGACTAATGAAAATGCCAAAGAGAGGCCAGACACATCCACACATGTCTGCACATGGGGCACATCGCAGAGAGCCACAGGTCAGCTGGTAAAAAATGGCCTCATTGAAAAATGAAGCAGGAACAATTTGTTTTCATATGGGAAAAATGAATGACACACACATACACACAGAACCACAACTACAGATGCATTGGAACCTTAAATGAGAATTTCTGCTCGTTAAAATACACCTTAAAGAGGGAAAAGAGAAGGCACAAAACAGAAACAGGTATTTGTAACATATTTGACAAAGACCCCTAGGTCCAGAATATATCAAGAAATTCTAAAAATTACTTAAGGAAAGACAATAGAAAAAAAAATGGGCAAGAGACATTCCTAAAGGAAGAAAGCTGCACAGTGAATAAATCTTTATAAAGAGTGTAAATTGGCACAACAACTTTGGAAATCAGCTTGGCATTATCTAGTAAAGTTGAAGATGGGCATGTATCCTGTGACTTAGCAGAGAACATGTACACTACCCTCCTGGGGTGCCCACTAACGTTACTTTTGCCCATGTGTACCACAAGACATACACAAGAGTATTCTTAGCAATATTGTTTGTAATGAGGGGGGCAGAGGAAATAGCCTAATATTTATCAACAAGACAATAGTTCACACTATGCAGCAGTGAAAACAGTGGATGAATCTCACAGTTATAATGCTGAGTGTGAAAAAAATAACAGAAAAATGCACACCATACCCTTTCATTTATATGAAGTTTATAAAATTTTTTTTTAATGTTTATTTATTTTTGAGAGAGACAGAGACGGAATGCAAGTGGGTTGGGGCAGAGAGAGAGGGAGGCACAGAATCCGAAGCAGGCTCCAGGCTCCGAGCTGTCAGCACAGAGCCCAACGCGGGGCTCGAACTCATGAGCTGTGAGATCATGACCTGAGCTGAAGTCGGACGCTCAACCGACTGAGCCACCCAGGCACCCCAATTTATATGAAGTTTAAAAGCATGCTTAGTGATGCATATTTATTGGTAAATCTGTCGGTAAAGAAAAGGAGAAACATAGAATCCAGCATAGTGATAGCCTCCATGCAGGTGGGGAGGGGGTCACAAAGTGGGGGCTCCTTGCTTCTGAGGAGTTTGTCTAGAGTAGCTCGACAGCCAGTCCTCCAACTAACACTTTTACCAGAGGAATATTTTTTTCATAGAGTACTTCTGGGATGGGGCAGTGCAGAAAATGAGAAAACCTATTTGGGGGACTTTTCCCCTGTTAAAAGTCTGAAGAGAAGGAGGAGTGCTGTGGTTGGTGAGATCACTTCATCATCCCTGTGTTGGGTTCAGTGCAGTATCAACACCATTGAATTCAGTTCAGAAACACTCATTAAGCCTCAGCCATGTGGTGGGCACTGTGTTAGGTAGCTGGAATACAACAATAAATAAAAAACAAAGATAATTGGTAGGAGGGATAAAACGAGGCAGATAGTTAAAATGGCAAAGGAATATGCCAGGTACGTTTCTGACAAGGAGTCCTTTGGTCCAATCAGCACAAGTGGTGGGGTCAGGAGAAGCTTTTTGAAGGAGATTGTGCCTCTTGAAGCTTAGTCTTGAAGGAAGAGTTGGCATTGGTCATAAGCAGAAGGGAGGACAGACTCATTCCAAGTAGAAGACACTCCATCAGTAGAGATAACATAGGAGAGACCTATGCTATTCTGGAGCCCAAACCTTGAGTTGGAGCCTAGAGAGGCAGGAGCACTGAACTGGGTTCCACATCTTACAGACAGGGGAGCCTTTCAAATACATTTAGTCAGGAAATGGCGGGACCAGTGCCTTAGAATCCCCATCCTTGACATGAGCAGAGAGTCTGGTTAGAAGGCTGTGGCAGGAGATCCAGGTAAAGTCAAGGAGGTGGGGAAGGATGAGGAGATGAGGAAGGATGGTAGAGATGGAGAGGAGGATGTGGATCAAGAAATATTTAGGCAAGATTGGCAGGACATGGCGGTTGACTAGCTGTAGTGGTTGAAGATGACGACGACTGTGGGATGACAAAGCAGAGACAGTGAACACAGCCAGCTTTGTAAGACCAAAGAGCATCTTCCATGCCTTCCCAGGATCTGCCAGTATGGAATGAATCCAAGGAAGAGTTCCTCTTGCCTTTCTAGTGGTTTGTTACATTAATTTGTGGATGCACACATAGCCCTCAGAACATTTATGGCACTGTGATTCTGTTACATTCATGCTAGAGCTCAGTAGCAGCATAACAAAAATGCCTGTTAATACAATACTCTTCCTTGAGAAAATTTAATTTCCAATTTGATGCTCCCAAGATTAGTTCACAGAAAAGACATTAGATGATCACTATAATTATAATATCATGCCCAGAAGGCTGACCTGATGAGGTCTTAAGGTTTCCTTTGCTGCATATAATAAGTGCTTTTTGTAATTTTATCATGTAAACAAGTTTAACATATTTTTTTTTGTAATTGTGGCTGGGAATTGTGTTTCATGCATATTGTTTATATTTATTGAGTGGAATATGTTTTCAAAAGCAAGACAGAATGTTTCTGATAAAGGCTTGATTCTCAGAAGCATTATTTAAATGATCTCGGTCACTCTTGTGACCAGAATGCTAAATGTAGGTCACGAAGCTCAGTCTTGGCTTCATCCCATCCCTTGGCTCAGAAGGTAATTAATAGCCTTCAGGACAGAAAAGATCCTGCAGTTTTTCTAACTGGTTTGGTCAAGTACAGATCTACCTCCTCACCCCCAACCATCCCCACTCAAAGTAGCTGACAGGTGGGAAAAAAAATTAAGTTGCCCCATTATTGGCTGTCCATGATGCCTACAAAGTGGTTTGGCTGCGGCGCCTTGGTGGCTCAGTCGGTTGCACGTCTGACTTCGGCTCAGGTCATGATGCCATGGTTCGTGGGTTAGAGCCCCACATTGGGCTCTGTGCTGACAGCTCAGAGCCTGGAGCCTGCTTCAGATTCTGTGTCTCCCTCTCTCTCTGCCCCTCCCCTGCTCATACTCTCTCTCTGTCTCTCAAAAATAAATAAATGTAAAAAAAAAACAAAAACATTTTCAAAGTGGTTTGGCTGAGAAGATGCCTCAAAAAAGAGTTTAGTCAAACCACTAATTAACTCAATTAAATAACTTGTTTAGTTTTTCCCACTTCTGAATTAAATAGTCTTGAAATAGAATTAGCCAAACAGCATTTTTTAACCATTGCTTAAATAATAATAGAGAAGGCTTAAATGAAACTATTTTATATGATAGTTATTCCCTAAGACTTAGGAGTGCTTTTGAGCCTCAGTTATTATCGCCACTAAATCTTTAGTACCAGCTAACCAGCAAGTCCCTAAAATAGCTTTCAAATTAAGAGTTCTTTAATGATGTCATTCATAACCACCAAGGCAATCACTTTCTCTTTCAACTTCACAGCATTCTGCTACTGAGATTATAAAACAGAAACGTTTCCATTTCAGGCCTGCCTAAGAGCTCTCATTAAAAATGAAATGGAAGTCACGTTAAACCCTACATGGCTTTCTTATCCCCTGGTGACCAGCCCACCAAAATGATCCCTCTGGCTGTGTCTTCACAGTGCATGGGAATTCATTTATAACATTTCTCCATCTGACTCTCTATGGCCAGCATCCCTAGTTCCCCAGGCCAGCTCAAATCCAGAGTCTTAATTAAAAGAAGCTGTGTGGTTCCCAAGTCAGGCCAGACTCTAAGGTGCTTGTGAAGAACCAGCCACAGTTTCAGTGTTTACACTGGTCTCAATGTCTAGCACAGTCTCTTTGGTCACCTGGTCCTACGTTCAAATTCTGACTCCCCTACATGCTAGCTGTAGGGCCTTGCGTAAATCACTTGAACTCTCTGAACTTCACTTGCTTATTCTGTTAGAAAGTGAATAACAGTGCCGATCTGAACACTCGTAAATGTTAGCTATTTAGCATTAATTCTGAGCACATTGAGACTTTCACCTTTTGAAGTATCTTAACTTTTACTTTTAAACATATAGTGATCTATTGTCAAATGGAAAGCTAGGATTCTACAATTCAGAGAGGTGCCACTTAAAAAAATTTTTTAATGTTTTTCTTCTTTTAGGCCAATTGTATCTGAGAGAAATGAACTTCTCATTCAGTTTTTATCAGACTTAAGTTTAACTGCAGATGGATTTATTGGTCACTACAAATTCAGGCCGAAAAAATTGCCTACAACTACAGTACCACCTGTTACCACCACATTCCCTGTAACTACGGGTAAGTTTTTCTGTTTTGATGTTTGTGCACACACCTCAGGAGTATAAGAAAAATTCTTTTGAAGTAGAAAAAAAAATTAAAACAAAGATACTTGAAACTAAACTAAGTTAAATAAAATGAAAACTTATCTAAGAGAATAATATAACTCCATTAATGAAAAAGTGTAAGGTGTAAAAATGTTTATAAGCTAATAATTTTTAAGAGTCATGTAAGAAAATTATGATCACTTAAAAATTACTAGGAACCCTATTATAGGCACAGATCATTATAAACCCAGTTTTTCTTTTCTGGTACCTCTAAAGTTATGGCTTTTTTTTTTTATTACATAGAATTGTAGTAATTAAAATTAAAGTTCTAGGGCCTTGATACCTGCCTGTTTTCACATCTGCCAGTTTTTTGGTTTGGGTTTTATTGTGTATGTGTATGTTGTTGTTTTTCTCGCTTCACTCTAAAATGTGTTATACAAAATACTTCTTTTTTTTTTCCCAAACTGGGGTAAATTGGTATTATAGAAGCCAATTGGGAAACTGGTCTGGAGCATAACCTAAGAAATGGAGAGACAAGAGTGTATCCCTATACTAAGTCTCCACTCACTGAGCTTTCAGGCCTCAGATCTCAAAATCTAAATCTGAGAGAAAGAAAAAAGTGGGAATGAAGGATCTGCAGTTAAGATACAAAATAGTTTGAAATGAGCCCAGCTTTTATAGCCCGCCATTCTCTGCTTGCACCCCTGGTAGGGCTGACTTGAGTATAGGCACTTGTAGAAGAGCTGATTTTTGAGTGCTCCCCAAGTATGCCACCTTGTGGCCTAGACATGTACTGCTATATTACAGCATTATTTCTCATTTCTTCAGCTCATCTCAGTGGAACCTGGTGTCCTTATTCTTTCCATTGAATTATCTGGCAGCACCGTGCTGCTAGTGGCTCCCTAGATTTTATCTCCAGTCCTAAACCTCTGAAATTGCCAACATGGATTTGTAATGATCTCCTAGGGTTTTGTTGACTGCTAAGCATTTAAATTAAAACCTATCAAACTCAACTTGTTTTTATTACACTATTTTGTGCATCAAATCTGCTTTTCCGCCTGTTTTCCCAAGCAGGGTCCACAGCATCAGTAGCCACACTCTTAAGTCATCTTTGAGTTCCTCTATCTTACCTCCCCACTGCATGCCTCCCACCACACACACAAAGCAGACCATGTCTCCCACCTGAATTCATTGTCTACACCTGTGCTATCCAATACGGTAGCCACTATTGAACCCTTGATATGTGGCTAGTGATACTGAGGAATTAAATTTTAATTTAATTATTTTTAAGAAGCCTCATGTGGCAAGTGGCTACCATATCGGGCAGCCCAGGAGCTAGACTCCTTCATGACATATATAAGACCCTTCTTGAACTCTTTGTGCCTAGCTTCTCTTTCTAGTTCCATCTTTAGGCCCTACCACCTCTCTCCTTATGCTTCTAAGTATTTTGGTATTTTATCCTAAGTGTGGGGGCAACTGTTGATGGATTTAAACAAAGTTCAGGATCAGATTCCCACTTCATGAAGATAGCTCTGGCCAGTTGTGAGGTGAATGGATAGTAGGGTCAAGACAATCAGGTTCTCGTGGTTGTCCAGGTGAACTGTGCTGTGACAGAAATACACAGAGAGTCCAGAAATTCTGACTGTTGTGCAAGCGAGGAGCGTTGGAAGATATTAACAGGTCTTTAATTGGTGATTATTGGTACTAGACAGATCAGGGAGGTGTGAATCATGCCTCTCACGTCTCTGGTTTGCACAATTCGGGGGAAGGTGTGACCTTTCACTGAAGCAGAGAAAGGGGTTTAGGGGTAGAATCATAAGTTAAGCTGTGGCGTGTTGGGTCTGATGTGTCTGTGAGACACTCACGTGGAGTAATCGTGTCCAATTCGATCTATGGCCTCTAGAAGAGATTTCAGCAAGAGATTTAAATTTGAGAATCATCAACATACATGTGGTTGACACTGTGATCCAAAATGAGATCACCTAGGGAGAGGTTAGAAGTGAAAGGACAAGGGCTGCTGGAATCTAGAAACCTCTAGAAACCTCAACTTTTTAAAAAGGATATACTGGCAAAAGAGACTGAAAAGATAGGAGCTGGAACAAGAGACATCTACACTGGATGTTAGGATGTGTGAACTTGAAAGCTTGGTGATGAGAGACTAATGGGAGAACGTGTGAACCTGGGACTGGGTGATGGAGACAGAGCCGAGGGAAAGTCTGGGAAGGATGGAGCCGTGGCACTGGGAGGAGGGAACACCCACCGAGATGGTCGCAGGTGCACTTGAAGAGGAAGGCTGAGGACCAGATGCCATGCCAGGAGTGCAGGGAGAGAGAAGACAGGGAGGTGACAAGGGTCAGGGTGCTCTAGTGATGACTTAAAGGCAGGAGAGCAGGGATCTACTGAACGAGGAGAAGGAGCAGGGTGGGACTGCCACCCAGCTTCCAGATTGACATTCTGGGATTTAGAAGAGCTGGTTTCCAGTGTCCACTGAAAGGATGTTCTTTCATCAGAGAGGGAGAAACACTAGCACCACTACTTTTTGACTCCAGTAATTAGGTAAATTTAGGTCCCCAACTTCTGGAGCAGTGTTCCCTCTAAATGTTTTCTGAACTCTTTGCCTTAAAAAAAAAGTATACACATACTACACACACATGCTATTCTATGTATTTTAACATTAAATTGTACATATTTTAATACTGTGATCCACTTGAGATCCTTTTTGGAGTTAAGTATGGGTACAAAGTAAGAGTAAATCAATAATAACTTCAGAGAAGAGTTCACAGAAACATATTAGAAGGGCAGTGTTATAGCTGCAAATTCTTGCCCAACAAGTACAATTCTGTTACAGCTGTTTTGTTTAGTTCTTCCTAGCATATTGCCACATATAAGTGAATAATTAGCAAATATTTTGGAAACATTTTTATTGATAATAATGGGAATTAAATATTTTCATTTTGGGGGCGCCTGGGTGGCTCAGTCGGGTAAGCGTCCGACTTCAGCTCAGGTCACGATCTCGCGGTCCGTGAGTTCGAGCCCCACGTCGGGCTCTGGGCTGATGGCTCAGAGTCTGGAGCCTGCTTCCGATTCTGTGTCTCCCTCTCTCTCTGCCCCTCCCCCCGTTCATGCTCTGTCTCTCTCTGTCTCAAAAATAAACAAACGTTAAAAAAAAAAATTTAAATATTTTCATTTTGGTAACCCACAGTTTCTCCACCGTGGCAATATTTATTTACATTTTGGGCCAGATAATTCTTTGCTGTTGGGGGCTGCCCTGTTTATTGTAGGATATTTAACAGCATCCTTTGTATCTCCCACTAAATGCCAGTAGCAGCCCCTAGTTGTGACAAAAAATATTTCTAGACATTGCAAAACATCACCCAAGGGGAGGAATCACCTTTGCTGGAGAACTACTCTGTGTATCTACTTTTATTTTTAAATTAGTCTACTTCCCAGTTCTTAAATGCTTATAGGCAATGGCAGACTCAAAATAGATGTATAGTGATGGGTTGCAGCTCATTACAGGTATAATACACTTTACACAGTTTCTAAAACCTTGTACTACCCACGTTTGGGCAGGTGCCTATGTTAAAGGCACCGAGAAAACTCCCTCCATCCTCAGGGGGAGCACCATTGGATTCCTTTTGTAAAGTGAAGAATTAACCTACATTTTCTGAGTTCATATTTTTTGCACTGGGTTTTTCTAAGCAGGGTGCAAGGAAGCTATATCTATTTTTGGTTAGTGTTATGTATAAAGAAAGAAGAAAAGAGGGCAAAATGTGGGTTATCTTTGATCTCTGGTTTCAAATTCAGCAGAGAGTATTGAGTTACCCTGAGGAAATGAGAACAGTAGTTAGTACCATAAAGAATTTCTTTTGAATGTAATTACTCCATTGCAATGATGGATTGATGGCTCAGGGAAATAAATAGGAATTTTAAGTAGATTCAGGTCTAAACACCAATTGCAATTGAATTCATTTTCCTGAATCTTAATGTCTTTCTTCTTTGAATTAAGGTTTAAAACCCACCGTGGCCCTGTGTCAACAAAAGTGTAGACGGACGGGGACTCTGGAGAGCAATTATTGTTCCAGTAACTTTGGTAAGAAATAAAATCGGGCCTTTTCTCTTTAATCAGAAACTTGAGACTGCATGCTTAGTCTCAAAGGAATTGCCCTGAATGTGATAGTAAAGGGTTAGTTACACTCTTCATTCACCCACGAAAATGTTTTCCTGTTCACTAAGGTATAGTTGGCTAGTGCTGTTCAAAGTGTTAGATTTCACAACTGAGAAAAATATGTATACAGAAAATATGTTTTTCACATAAACTTAATAGTTTGACTCTTGGAATAGGATACTGCTGCTCTGTGTATTCTGGCTGGCTCAGTATTCCTGAAAAACCCTGTATACTTTTTTTCCTCACATATTTTTCATGGAATATTTTTTCACACATCTGTAATTACACTTACGTAAATTAGAAACATATCCAGGCTGGCCTTTCTCAGAAGAAATTCACGTATTTCCTCTGTAGTGTCCTTCCAGAGTACTAAATTGAAACTTGGAAATCTGAAATCTATTTGGAAATGCTTACAAATTGGAACTGAGGAGATACTATCTAATGACTTAGAATTTCTCAGAGCTTTTTCCAATTGTAAAAACCACTTAAGAGCAAGAGATACCAAATTTAATTATGTTGGTTATTTTTTATTTTTATTTATTTATTTATTTATTTTTAAATTATTATTTTTTTTTCCAACGTTTATTTATTTTTGGGGCAGAGAGAGACAGAGCATGAACGGGCGAGGGGCAGAGAGAGAGGGAGACACAGAATCGGAAACAGGCTCCAGGCTCTGAGCCATCAGCCCAGAGCCCGACACGGGGCTCGAACTCACGGACCGCGAGATCGTGACCTGGCTGAAGTCGGATGCTTACCCGACTGCACCACCCAGGCGCCCCTATGTTGGTTATTTTTTAAAGGAACATTTAAGATAAGTCTTATCAGGAAAAGGAAGTTGCTAAAGCCTAAATAGGTTACACCCACAACAGAGAGTCTCCCAAAAGAGGCTTGCTTTTTCTGTGCTGTTTAAATGGTAACTGTCTACAGTCCAGACAAACTATTCTAATTGAGGGTGTGAGGCACTGAAGAATCTAGGGCCCTAGATCTTACTGGAGTTTGCATGCTGCAATTCAAATAACAGGCATGAAAATGAAAACAAATTGCTGTCACATCCAGGTTAGTCTTCTGTGGGAGGTGCTTAAGGAAATCTCCCCCTCTATATCCTTTGGAGCCACCAGATTTCACTTAGCTATAGATTTAACAATTATCACCAGGAATCAAAGTAAGGCATAATAAGAATTCTGAACTTTGCACACTACATGAGCAGCAGCTTCTCACTTTATCCTGAAAGTGAGAACATGTCAGCCAAGTCCAAACTTTGACTTATTCCATTGTGACTCTCTTCTGTGGCAAAATGACCAACTACTAACACCAGTGGCCCATTGGTTCTCAGCCTGCATTGCTAACACTCCCCAAAGAGCAGTTTTGGCACAATAACTGGGGGGGGGGGGAGGGTGCTACTGGTTTTTCTGGGGAGGGACAGGGCTCATAAAACAGTCTCTCAGTGCCAAGTCCTACACCACATGGAATTGTCACCCACAAAATGCCAAAAGCATGCCTTTGAGAAACAGCATCTTTCCTTCTGTGCCTCCAGAGTGAGACTCTTTCCTCTTACATCACCGTGGAATAAAGAGTGAGTTACATAATGAAAAGCAACTGAATTTTGTTAGGTGTTTTTGTTTTTGTTTATAAGCAAGAAAATGTTTTGTTATGCCTCAGCTGTATACTTTGATTTGTTAAATGAAATAAAGAAGGTGGATAAGAAAGAATATGAAAGACCCAGAAACAGATACTGATAATTAGAGATGGGGACCCATGGGATGAACCAAAGTTCAAGGAGAGAGGACAGTTGAAGAGAGGGGTGAGGGGAAAGACACAGAAAGGTAGGCAGTCAACCACACGGACACAAAGACCCAGATCTTTGTAGCTCAAACCCCTAGCATGCAACTGCTTAGTACGGTATTACCTATAAAGATTCAAGGTCTTAATTGAATATTCATAGGTAAAGGTTCATAAGCCTATGCCTTATTTGGTAAACGATCCCCATGTTGGATAAAACACTGCAGAGAGCCCCTCTCAGCAGCAGAGTGCAATGCAGCAGGTAATTAGGTTTCTCTCCTAGGCATCAACACCTAACAACCCGGCTAACATTCCAGCTCCACGGCCTCTTTTCTTCAACCTAAATTTTGGTGACACGTGTGCAGAATCACATTCGATAGCTCTATTACGGCTTTCTCTTGAACATTAGAATGTTTCCTATCTGAAGCTTAGAAGAACATAAAATTAGTTTCAGTTCTGCTTACATTTTTGCTTTCACTGTCATAATATATCTAAATGTTTCCTTCTGCAGTACTGGCTGGCACTGTCATCACAACTGTCACCCGAGGTGGAAGTTTGCGTGCCACAGTCTCGATCATCAACATCTATAAAGAGGGAAATCTGGCAATTCAGCAGGCTGGCAAGAACATGAGTGCCAAGGTCGTCGTGGTCTGCAAGCAGTGCCCTCTCCTCAGAAGAGGTAGGGAGGAAAATATTAGTCTTTCTTTAGGGAAGCTCAGGGACAGAGAAGGAAACAAGAGAGAGAGTCTGAGCAAGTCGTGGATCTTCCCCTGCCATGACTGGGGAAGTAAAATCAAGGCTAATGTGTTGTCCACTTCTGGTGTAGAAGGCAGGCCTTTGGAGTCCGGCAGAATTGGGCTCTAAGCCCAGTTCTTGTAACGTGTGACAGAAGATGAGATAGTGGAAATGATGAACGGGTCCAAGAAGCATTTGAGGTTGGATCAATAGGGAACAGACACAGAAGGAGCGGTTCAGGGGAAAGAGATTTTCAATTATTGCACTTAAGGTGCCAATACTATGTTTAGAGGAAAATATCCATCAAGGAACAAGAAATTCAGAGCTGAAGTTCAGAAGAGAGAGGTATATATGGGCTAGAATTAAAGATTTGGGAATATTTGCAGATATAGGTTCATTAAATCCACACATGGAAATGAGTTTAAGAGAAATTATGGAAAAAGGAAAGTTAAAAAATGAAAAAAGTCCGGGGCACCTGGGTGGCTCAGTTGATTGAGCGTCTGACTTTGGCTCATGTCCCGCATCGGGCTCTGGGCTGACAGCTCAGAGCCTGGAAACTGCTTAAGATTGTGTGTCTCCCTCTGCCCTTCCCCGCTCATGCTCAGTCTCTCTCTCTCTCTCTCAAAATAAATAAACATTAAAAAAAATTTTTTTTACTGGAAAAAGTCCAGAGCCGGAGGCAAGGAGCAAATGATTTTTTTTTAACAAGTTCTTTAACTTATAAAAAGTAATGAATGTTCTATGGGTTTTTTTTAAAAGTTTAGGTAAATAGAGAAGGATATAAAATAAAAAGTGAAGCCCTTTCCCTTTTCCCAGAGGTACCATGAAAAGTTCCCTCTAGAAAGTTTCTGTCTATAGGAAGCATGCAAGTACACACTTAGACAAATGAAGTCATGATATACCTGTTCGACTACCACTCCCCCCCCCACCACATGATCTATAGCCATCTTTCCATCAACAGCACATATAGATAGATATCTCTCTCTCTTTGGAATGGTAATCATGTCTGGTATCCACTGTGTGGTATACCAAGATTTCTGTCTCCAATCTTAGCTGATGTGTTCCCTCAATCTTGCTACAAACTTCCCCCACAACTAAACCAAACCAGTCCCTTCCCCCCCATACACACACACAATAGAAATGAAGAGAGAATATCCACTTTAACAATTCAGGTTGCTCAGAAAAGTCTGGAGGCTCACGGCTTCACATGGATCCTTCAGAGGGAATAGCAAAGGCTCTGTAAAAGATTAACGCTTCTTCCCAGAACTGCAGGAACATCAGATAATGTACATGTAGACACTTACCGTAAGGTCTCATAATGATGCTAACAGTCTGGCCTTGAGGTGGCATCCACCTGCCCAGTCCTCCAAGCCTTCACAGGCTCAAGACCACTATGAGGACAATGTTAGCCCACAAAGGAAGATTATGCAAGAGAAAAAGGACATATTTCTCTTAAGACATACAGGTGAAGAGGGAGAATAAAGGAGGCGGTAATACACTCTGCCTTTATGACATTTTTTCTCAGGCAGTATAAATCTTCAGAGTTGAATCCAACATACCTCAGCTTAGGGCCCAGTCTAGGCCTAACTTAGCCAGATACACTGTAATACAAAAAACCGTATAATGGATAGAAGTACTTCTTAGTACCTATTTGTTGTAAGGAACTATAAGAATGCAAAGAAATATATGATGCAACCATGCCCTCAGGAAACTTACATAGTACAAATACTTGAGATATTGAAAAAAGCTCAAGTCGACAACAGGAACATAAGACCGTGGATCATTAGTTGCCAAATGCTTGGGAAATCTAGAGTCATTATGGGATAATGACAGGCCATCTGAGGATGGCGTGTCAGGGAGCACCGAGGCCCCTTGAGGAAGGACAGCCTTTCACATGAACACAGCGCGTATTCAGTAAATACCTCAGACCCACAGCCCTGCAGAGCAGGACATGGCTGGGCTTCATCATCCCCTTCCATCTTTCTAGTGTTGGCAGAGCTGGAACACGTTCCTTACTGGAGTTTAGATTTTTTTTTCTGAGAGGCTTATACCTGTTCTATACCTAGATAGAACAAATGTATAATTAATTATACCATTTCCAGATCATTTTATCTAGAGGTAAGTTATAGTCTAAGTTGTATCGAAACAGTACACAGAGAAAAAAATTATATATATTTTTATATATATATATATATTTTTTTTAGGTCTAAACTACATTATTATGGGCCAAGTGGGTGAAGATGGGCGAGGCAAAATCATGCCAAACAGCTTTATCATGATGTTCAAGACCAAGAATCAGAAGCTCCTGGATGCCTTGAAAAATAAGCAATGTTAACAGTGAACTGTGTCCGTTTAAGCTGCATTCTGTCATTGCCTTTGAAAGATCTGTATTTTTCTCAGTAGAACAAAAATCTTATATTAAACATTGAGCATTCAGAAAGATTTATTCTTCACATGATGTAGGTCTGAGACCTCCGATATCACTGATGGAAGTTCTTTGCCTGCACAGAGAGGAGCAGATACACGATTGAAAACCTGCAGACTTAGCGCGGTGATAGGAAACTGAATGTATTGAGCGTTGACAGTTTGGAAGCAGTTTATTTATACATCTCTGTAAAAGGATATTTTAGAAATGAGTTGTGTGAAGATGTAAAAAAGAGATTTTATAAGTGCAATATTTATAGTGATATTTGTTTTACCTTCAAGCATTTGCTCTGAGGTGTTATATTCTTCTCTTGCATTTTTTAAATCAATGCTTAATAAACTATTTTAAATGATTATATCACAGCCATTAAAGTTGTTTTCATAGAATATTCCGTACTTTTTACATAATCAGTTTGGTATCAATTCACACTTTGCTGAAAGAGCATTCTAAGAACTTCAGGGACAAGATGGATAATGTAAGTAGACTATAATTCTCTGTAGAACCAGACAGTGTTAGAATGGTGTCCCTCAGGAATCCAGTGCAACTCCTTCATTTTGTAACAGAAAATTGAAGCTCGGGTATATTTGGTGACTTGTCTAGAGCACACATCTTCCAAGAGAAAGAGCTGGCAACCAAGCTTAGGAGTCCTGACTCCAACCCAGTGCCCTCACTGCTATAGAAGAGGCCCTCTCTACCCCAGAGGAACACCCTCTTATTCTGACTTTGCAGCATTTGGTCTTTGGTTTCCTAGTCTTTGGTCGTTTGATAGGACTTGAAATTAGAAGTGAGCCCAGTGCTCCTGTCCTGTTCATCCCCAGGCAACTGGATCAGGGTATATCAACTCGGATGCTTTCTGCTATTGCTTTTTAAAAAATCTGTTTTCATTCAGTAGTGAAAGAGCCTTGAAAGGACTCCCCTCGTTTGCACCCAGATGTTTGAAATGCAGCTGTATCTGCAACAGCTCTGCCAACCAACCCGTAGGAGGTTGCTGGCCAGGAGCTGCGAAAGAGGGGACAAACCATCGCTGTCTGAAGAAGGCAGAACGAACATCAGGGATGAAACAAGACTTGGATCACAAGGTCTCTCATGGTACAACCAAAGTTTTAGAAATAAGGAAAATATTCTTTTGGGTAAAAACAATAATTCCCAACCCTACAGGTGACCAGACATTCAAAAGCCAAAAAAAAAAAAAAAAAAAAGAATTTCAAAAGGAAGAATCCCTCTGTTTTGGTAGCTGGGCAAGCATAAGCAAGCAGTGAATGTGGGCTGCTTGTGGGATCAGGAATCATTCCTTAACCTCTCCCACTGGGCTGCCCATCAGTACCAGAGAATTCACCAGCTGAGAAAGTGGATGAACTACAGGAGTCAGTGGTTAACTTCACTGGCCACTGCCATCTTTTAGAAAGGCCCTCCCAATCATCAGGACTTCACAGCTATGCCCAGCCAGGATGTAACTATAGAAGTCTAATTAACTCTAACCTTCTCAAGGCAAGTGACTTCCTTTCAAGAATGCATGTATGAGACGTGAAAGTGATTACTAAAGATTTTAGTATTTTGAGGCACCTGGTTGGCTCAGTCACTAGAACATGCCACTCTTGATTTCAGGGACGTGAGCTTGAGCCCCACATTGGGTGCAGAGATTACTTTAAAAAAAAAAAAAAGATTTTAGTCTTTTTTCTCCTTCATCTCTTCTAATTGGTGCATTATAGGCAACAAGGCAACATGTGTGCGGCTATCAGCCTCTTGCGTTAACCTGTGGGAAGACTTCCATTGGTTTCCAAGTGGGTGCTTGAGTCACAGTGAGGTAAAAACTGGGAAAAGTAATCTGAACTATTTAAATCATTGACATCTCTGAAACAAGACTTTCAACTGTTTAGGGAAATAGTGGTTAATAATGTATGGCACTGGTTTGTCTTCTAATTAAACTATTCAAAACAGATAAGCTGAATAGTGACAATGCTCTTTTTGGTCCAAAAACCATTTCTTAATTTCTTTCTTGTTCAATAAATCACTTATTTTGACTAAAGTGGAGTTTCTTCAGTTATGAGTTGAAGGAGTTAGACTAGATAGATGACTTCTGGGAATTATTTCTCTCTTAGGGGTTCTTTTAAAAAAATTTTTTTTCAACGTTTATTTTTATTTTTGGGACAGAGAGAGACAGAGCATGAACGGGGAAGGGGCAGAGAGAGAGGGAGACACAGAATCGGAAACAGGCTCCAGGCTCTGAGCCATCAGCCCAGAGCCCGACGCGGGGCTCGAACTCACAGACCGCGAGATCGTGACCTGGCTGAGGTCGGACGCTTAACCGACTGCGCCACCCAGGCGCCCCAGGGGTTCTTTCTTTTTAAAATTTTATTTCTTTTTAAAGTATAATTGACTACATTTTGTTTTTGTTTTTAGCTAATTGTACTTGGGGAATCAAATACACATGATGAACAAATTGGTGATCATACTAATACATCATAAAACATTTCCAGATCCTCTGCTGTGTTTCAGGGGGTCTTGCTAGCTTAATTTTCATCCTTTGAATTCAATTCAATTCCAATAACAAAAATATATGAATCTTGCAAAGTTCCCAAATCTTAAATTCTGTTACATTACTTACCTTACTCAAAGGTTAACCTTAGTTGAAGACATTTATCGTCTTTTTTTCTTTCTGTAGGAAAGTGCTACTGGGCTCCCATTATACCTTCCAGACTGCTGAAATGAAATAAACTAATAATAGAAATCTTTAAAGAAAAGCCTTATAATAGAACAGCTACAGATTAGTGCTTTTTTTTAAGTTTATTTATTTTTGAGAGAGACAGACAGCAGAGTGTGGGGAGGGGCAGAGAGAAGGGGAGAGAGAATCCCAAGCAGGCTCTGCACTGTCAGTGCAGGGCTCGAACTCACAAAGCTGCAAGATCATGACTTGAGCTGAAACCAAGAATTGGATACTTAACCAACTGAGCCACCCAGGCGCCCCAGTAATTTTTTTTTGTAATATTTATTTCTTTTGAGAGAGAGAGAGAGTGCACATAAGAGAGAGAAAGAGAGAGGCAGAGAGAGAGGCAGAGAGACAGGGAGACAGAGAATCCCAAGCAGGCTCCATGCTATCAGTGAGGAGACCAACTAGGGGCTCAATCTCACAAACAGATCATGACCTGAGCTGAAATCAAGAATCAGACACTTAAATGACTGAGCCAGCCAGGCTCAGATTAGTAGTTCTAATGCAAATTAAGTAATATTGCCAGAAACTCCTTTTGCTTGAATTCATGGACATATTTATATACGTGCCAACAAATTTGCAAAAAAAATCTTCAAGTAGAAAACAAACATTTAAAGAAGTGTGTGGCAATGAGAGAGCTTGCCCTAAGTATTCTAAGGCCCTTATATTGAGAGAGAGAAGGATAAAAATACTACTTTTAGAACTTAGAGAACTTAAGCCTTTATATTAAAACATCTAAGGAGGGGCGCCTGGGTGGCAGTTAAGCATCCGACTTCCGCTCAGGTCATGATCTCGAGGTACCTGAGTTCCAGCCCCACGTTCGGCTCTGTGCTGACAGCTCAGAGCCTGGAGCCTGATTCAGATTCTGTGCCTCCCTCTCTCTCTGCCCCTCCCCTGGTCATGCTCTGTTAATATTAAATATTTCAAATATTAAAAAAACATATCTATGGCAACTATAAGAGACTACATAGTTTGAAATTTTTAAACTAGCAGAGAACAAAAAGAAGGCAAGACATTAAAATGAAATCAGGGAAAATATCACAAAATTTGATGACAGAAATACAAATGTACTGGGGCGCCTTGGTGGTTCAGTCAGAGCCTGGAGCCTGTTTCAGATTCTGTGTCTTCCTTTCTCTCCACCCCTCCCCCCACTCACGTTCTGTTTTTCTTTCAAAAATAAACACTAAAAAAAAATAACAAATCTCAACAAATTTCAAAGCATAAGTATCATATGGACATCCTTCTCCAAAAATAATGAATAGTTAGAAATTAATAACAAAAGTAAACAATAGGAAAACAAGAAAAAAAACCTGATATTGGAAATTGAGAAATGTGCTTTTAAATAACTTATAATAAAAAGGAAATTATAATGGAAAGTATTAAGTATTAAAAACTGAACAATAGTAGAAACACTAAATTATTTTTAAAATGTTTATTTTTTAGAGAGAGAGCGCAAGTGAGGAAGGGGCAGAGAGGGACAGAAGATCTGAAACAGGCTTCTGTGCTGACAGCAGAGAGCCTGACTTGGGGCTTGAACCCACAAACCACCAGATCATGACCTGAGCCAAAGTTGATGCTCAACCAACAGAGCCACCGGGGTGTCCCTAGAAACATTAAATTTAAAAGTGTGTAGAGGAACACTTCAAAGTACACTTCAAGTAACACTTTAAAATTTATAAAATTAAATGTTGACATTATAAAAGGGTGAAAAATAATTTGTGAATGACACACATTAGGACATTAGTAAAACAAGAACAGACTAAACTTTTAAAAGGTAGAAGGAAATAAGAACAGAAATTGAGTAAAACAGTAATCATAAATACATAAAATTAACAGCCAAAAATGGATTCTCCAAAATGACTAGTAATTGACAAAATTCTTACAAGATTAAGCAAGAAAAGAAGTAAAAAGAACAAGAAAACAATTTAGGAATAAAAATTTCTGCTGAGGTTATAGAATCTTAAAAGGTAACAAAAGGGTCTTATGAGCCACTTCATGTAAATATATTTGAAAACTTAGATGAAGTGGACAAACTTCTAAAGGGGGGAGGTTACTTAACTCACTCAAGTAGAAACAGAATGCCAAAATTGTCCTATAACCATTAAAGAAATCCAAATAGTAACTATAACTCTTTATTCAAATAAAACCCCAGGTCCAGATAGTTTTACTTAGAAAGTGGACCAAACATCCAAGGGACAAATACTGCCAATCTCACATATACTATTCCAGAATATAAATAAAGAAGTCACAGATGGCAATTCTTTTTATGAAATTGGTATAATCTTAATACCAAAACTTGAGCAAACATAGGATCCAGTCTGATTTTACTTACGAACATAGGTGCAAAAAGAAAATAATTATCAGACAAAATCCAACAAACAAAATAGAACACAATCAAGTTGGGTTTATCCCCAGAAACACGTGCTCGATTTACCATTAGGGAATCAATGTTCACACTTCACTGCGCTAATAGATCTGCTATGCCAACTAGAGAGATTTAGGTGCAACTAAA
This sequence comes from Herpailurus yagouaroundi, assembly GCF_014898765.1. Lineage (NCBI taxonomy): Eukaryota > Metazoa > Chordata > Mammalia > Carnivora > Felidae > Herpailurus > Herpailurus yagouaroundi. The sequence continues at coordinate 38,154,019 of NW_024412400.1, read as the reverse complement.
CATTCAGACTCCTAAGAGAACCACAGGCCTTTCTCCCTGGGGTTCAGCAGGATCCCCAAAAAGCTATAGCACAAGGATCAGAGCTTAACAGGACAGGGTCAGACTTTCTACTTTAGGAGCCTGTGCAGCATTCTGGCAGCAGTTCACACAACCAGATCACATGAGCTCTTTTCTTTGGCCTTCCTAGATAATGTCTCAGATGCCAGGAGACTTGACTCACGTAAGGCGGGTGCAGACACTCCAACTTAAAGTTCATATCTCCTCAGAAACCAGTATCTCTTGTATGAACTCCATAGGCATAGCTTCCAGACACCTCAGAGGACATGCCTCCTTTTAAGAGTTACATGCTCAGGAAGACCTAAAGCTGCAGGTCCCCTATCAGGTATTTATAGTTCAATTATAGTTCCTCATAATCCAATGCAATTTACCAACCAGGGTTCATTTATACCACAAATAAATTTGTCTAGCAACATAGTTGACATGCTGTAATATCAGATTACTAGGTAAATTAAGCTGGAGTTAAACACAGGTCAATTCTTTTTTTTTTTCTAATGTTTATTCACTTTTGAGAGAGAGACAGACAGAGTGAGAGGGGGAGAGGGGCAGAGAGAGAAGGAGACACAGAATCCGAAGCAGACTCCAGGCTCTGAGCTGTCAGCATAGAGCCTGATGCGGGGTTTGAACTCACCAACTGTGAGATCATGACCTGAGCCACCGCTTAACCGACTGAGCCGCCCAGTTACCCCAAACACAGGTCAACTCTTAACGGGGAGGGAAGGTTTCTTAGCCTTACTTGCAATATATTAAAGGAGAAAAATCATTTGACTTAACAATGCAGAAAAGCATTTGATATAATTCAATATTTATTCAAGACAAAATAAACGTTGAGGAAACTAAAAACAGAAGAGCTTCCTTATGCTGATGAGAAAACCTCCAGCAAATGGTGACATATTGAAAGCATTTTAATATCAGTGATAAGACAAAAATGCCTGAAGTCAACATTTCTACTGGTGAGCCTAGCCAATGTAGTTAGGAAAGAAAAATAAATGATATTAGACAGGAAGAAGTAAGACTTTTATAATGCAAATATGATATAATTCAAATAGAAAACCCCCAAAACCCTGCAAGTAAGTGATTAGAATTCATAGTTTCACAAGTCTGTTCCTTAGATGTGTATATAACCCCTAACCCAAGGACAAAACATTGAATTTTTAAAAATCTTTTATAATTAAGCATCTTGAATTAAATATGTGAGGGTCATTATTCATACACAAACAGCCTCTTTTTAACATAGGATGTACAAGTGTGAGAGCGTGCATGGATGTATAGAATTGGGTATTCAGACAGAGTAGCTCTGGGACATACATAGAGATTTGTTCGGAAGAATTTTAAAGTTGTTATTTAATGTTCTAACGTTTAAGTCATGGGGATGAAAGGTACAGCATAGGGAATATAATCAATGGTACTGTAACAGTGTTGTATGGGGATAGATGGTAACCACACTTGTGGTGAGCATAGCATAATGTATAAACTTGTCGAATCACTCTATTGTACACCAGAAAACTAATGTAACATTGTGCGTCAACTGTTCTTCAATTTAAAAAAATTTAAAAACTGGACTTCTTTGTTTTTGTAATTTATTTCTTCCTCTAAAAAACAAAGTCAACAATTAGGCTTAAAAAGGCTAAAATTTGATTATAATTTTGAAATGTTATATTTTGCTTCAGGGATATTCTGATACTAAGATTAGGTTACATTAAAAAAAAATTAATGCTTATTTATTTTTGAGAGAAAGACAGAATGCAAGTGCGGGCACAGAGAGGGAGACACAGAATCTGAAGCAGGCTCCAGGCTCTGAGCTGCCAACTGTCAGCACAGAGCCCGACGTGGGACTTGAACCCATGAACCGCCAGATTATGACCTAAGCCAAAGTCAGATGTTTAAATGAGCCACCCAGGTGCCCCAAGATTAGGTTACATTTAAACAGTGAGATGAAGTTTTTGAGAACAGAAATATATTAAGAAAATTTACAAACTTAAAGATTTCATAAAGCTGATCAATTTATGAGAAATTAGTATTAACAGTGACATAATGCAGTTAAGAGCTTCCTGGACAAAGCAGACAAAGACTTGTATTCTCCTTCACAGTGTATCAGTGGGAGAACTTTCTGTTTCCTCATCTGTAAAATGAAAAAGTTGAATTGGATCCTGAGATCCCTTACAGATTTTAAATTGTTTCTAGATCCTTGAATAACCAAATTGATCAGGGTATAAAATTGCACAGAAATAAAATCATTCAGTTTCTCCATTCTAAACCCTTGGTCCCTCCATGCCTTGGCTTATGTTTTGGGTGGACTGACTCCTGATTTTTTTTTTTTTTTTAAGGATTTCAACGTTTATTCATTTTTGGGACAGAGAGAGACAGAACATGAACGGGGGAGGGGCAGAGAGAGAGGGAGACACACAGAATCAGAAACAGGCTCCAGGCTCTGAGCCATTAGCCCAGAGCCTGACGCGGGGCTCGAACTCACGGACCGCGAGATCGTGACCTGGCTGAAGTCGGACGCTTAACCGACTGCGCCACCCAGGCACCCCTCCTGATTTTTTATATATGCTTACTACCTCACAGTCCTTCTTTTCCCTCCTAATTCTTCCTCATCTCATTGGTCTGTTTCTGTCCTTGGTCATAAATTAAGTCTTTAATAAACTATTCATTTAGAAAAGCAAGGCCTTTTAAGACATCTTAAATTCCACTCTGTGACCAAGATGAACTTACAATGAGAAATAAATAAAAAAAGTAAAGCTTTGGGATGTATCTTACACAAACAATAAATTGAGCTCAGGATCTCAGGTCAGTCATGAATCAGTCTTAGACAAATTACTTAAAATGGCGATTTTCTCACCTATAAAATGAGAAGATTGAAGTAGGTGATCTAAGTCTTCTTCCAACCCAATTTGCTGAAATAAGTTCTAGAACACACAACTGTTAGGTAAGTGTCTAGGATATTACACAAGCAGATACAGCTAAATTTTCATTCAACAAATTTGTGCCATTCACCATCAACAAAGTACTTAAGCTGAGGATATAGAGGATACGAGAGCTGCTTCTGTCTAGTTTTATAACTTAGAAAAAGGAAATCCTCTGTATTAAAATGACCATTATAGAAAATACAGTGACTGTTTGCTATTTCCACTGAAATATTAAGGGGAGGGGATGAGTTTAAAATATTTAAAATTTAGAATATTAAAATAACCTCACAAAATTAATTAAATTTCTGGATGAGCTACTGAGGCAGCTCCTTAAAATTCTTTTCACATAGCACTTGATAATTTTAATATCTTTCAACAAGAATAATTTGCCTAAAATTGAAGGATGGATTAAATATCTTTTCTAATGAAGAGACAGACAGATACACCCTAGAATGCAGGATGAAGAAAATGGAGCTTACCTGTCATTTATGTGGCTGAAAGTTTTTCTGTTTATTTTGAGAAAGAGTATGTGTGTGCATGATCAGGGGAGGCGCAGAGATAGAGGGAGAGAGAGAGAATCCCAAGCAGGCTCCCTGCTATCAGCAAAGAGCCCGATGCGGGGCTTGATCTCACAAGTCATGAGATCATGACCTGAGCCAAAATCAAGAGTCGGACCCTTCACTAACTGAGCCAGTCAGGCACCCCACCATTAATATTTTCTTAATGTAATTCTGAATAATTAGGCCCAATTGGTTTACTCCTCATGACCTATAATCTCAGCCTATTTGGATTTTATAAATGTATTTTCGGAGGAAAACAAAAATTTCAAGGTTAATGCAATTCTAATAAAAGCCACCTTTTTTGGTAGAAATTGATAGACTAATTCCAAAATTTATATGACAGAGGAAGAAAGCTAGAATAGCCAAAATTATTTTGAAAAAATAGTACAAAATAATTTACCTTGGCATTTATTATTATATTTCACCCCACTGTGTTGTGTTAATGATGGGCTACTAACTTGCATAAGCACTGTTTTCTTTGGACTAATAATGATTTAGGTCTACTGTTATTTTTTTCTTTTAGTAAGTTGTAGGCTTATGTATTTTTTTCAGGTTAATGAAGCATAATTTGTATTCATTAAAATTCACCCTTTTTAAGTGTACTGTTTGATTATGCAATCAGGCTTCTCCCACTAGATCTTAATAACCAATGGTCTGATTTGGGTTTCCATAGCTTTTTTTTTTCTAGAATGTCATGTAAATGGAATCATACTGTATGTAGCCTTTTCATCACTTAGCATAATACTTCTAAGACTCATCTATGGGGGGGCTTGGGTGGCTTTGTCGGTTAAGCGCCTGACTTTGGCTCAGGCCATGATCTCAGTTCTTGAGTTCGAGCCCCATGTCAGGCTCTGTGCTAACAGCTCAGAGCCTGGAGCCTGCTTTGGATTCTGTGTCTCCCTCACTCTCTGCTCCTCCCCCACTCGCACTCTGTGTGTGTCTCTTTCTCAAAAATAAACAACCATTTAAAAAAAAAAAAAAAGACGTATGTTATTGCATAGATCGGTAGTTTGTCTCTGTATTAACTTGGCTAGGCTAATTTATGTTTCCCAAAATTTTCTTTCTTACATACCCTTAGGGTAAACCACAAGGCACACTGTTTGTTTTTGTTTTAAGTTTATTTGGGGGGGAGGGGGGAGGTAGAGAGAAGGGGGGTGGAGAGAGGGAGAGGGAGAGGGAGAGGGAGAGGGAGAGAGACAGAGAGAGAGAATTTCAAGCAGGCTCTGTGCTGTCAGCACAGAGCCCAACACAGGGCTCAATTTCACAAACTGTGAAATAATGACCTGAGCCAAAATCAAGAGTCAGAGGCTTAACCAACTGAGTCATCCAGGTGCCCCACAAGACACATTTTAAAGTGAAATTTGAAGGGCAGAAGTGAAGAGGCAGTGATCTCATTTCTTATGCAGGCACTTTTGTAGCTTGAACATGGGGTAACTTACCTGCTGGCTCAACTTTTGGGGTGGGACAACAGTCTGACCTACATTGTTTCACCTTTCCTTGGATCCTCCTTCAGCTTCTTGGACTCCTGGGCCAGGTGTGTGTTTAGCAACCTGGCAAAAGGCAACTTTTCACACAGGATACACACATCGTCAAAGTTGGGAGACAGTAAGAAGTGACACAGGTCTCAGTGTCAACTGCCTACCATGTGAACTTTAACTCCAGCATTAGATGCAAACAATAGACTCACAGAGACTGCTTAACAAACTCCAACGTGTAACAGCAAATCCCTGTAAACAAATCACTATACAAACATGTATACATGTATGCCTGCAAATATCCTAGTAGTTCTGCTTCTCTGACTGAACTCTGATACAATTCTTTTGTATAACCGAGTAAATAAATACCTACCATACGGATGTACACCTTGTTTATCCATTCACCAGCTGATGGACATTTGGCTGTTTTCAGCGATCTAGTTTGGGATCATGAATAAAGTTGCTATAAATGTTCACAGACACAGGTCTTTGTGTGAACATATTATTTCAAAACATGGTATTTATAAATACAAGAAATAGCTAAAAGAGTTCAATATGTTTGCCACTGGAGGTGGAAAGGGGCACAGAGGGGTCCGATGTTGATGTTTTACATTTTAGATCTTTCTAACCATGATTTAAAAAAAAAAAAAATACACTGAATTGTACACTTTCAAAGAGTGAATTTTATGCCATGTGAATTATATTTCAACACAAAAGTATAAAAGTATATGATAATACAATAAACAGATCCCACCAACTTATAATCTAATGTCAAGTTTTATTTACCTTTTTTCTTACATTATGCTGTCATCCAAAATATACCTTATAAGTAATTCATGCATACAGTAGGCACTCTATAAATATTTTGATTTAATAATTAGGTATTTTTTAGAATGACTAAAAATCCTGATGTAAAATCCCAACTGGGAAGTGCATAATCCCATTGTAGACAAAATATATAACTTTACAATAAACATTTTTATAAGAATTTGCCCCAAAGAGGGAACACTTACAACTTGGAAATTAAAAAATACAAAGTAAAAAGCAAGATGAAGCATAATACTAATATATTTAGACAATGACCCCCCGGACCAGTGGGGCTTACAGACCTAGGGTTACCTGCACCCTGTGGCCTTAACACCATCTGAAATTCAGTTAAGAAGATAATTATATACCTAATAACCTCTTAACTGGAAATGCTGCAAGAAAATACAAGCAATAGCCTGTGAAACTTTTTTAACTACATCCCTCACATGAACGCAGGAAAAAAATTTTTACTACATATCTTATTCTCCAATTTAAGAAAATCAAGGCTTTTTATCTTAAGCAGTAAGAGTGATCCACAAATAAGCAAGAAGTCACTTTTATAGAAGCTATGTTAAATTCTGTGGAAAATACTTTGGGAGATTAGTTCAAGAACCTTAGTCCAAATATAAATAAATCCTCGCATTAAAGGGTCTTCCAATTTACAAAAACAAAACACGCTGTGACCACATATGATAAAGTATCTTCTAAATCCTTATTTTGGGTTAGCTTTATAACTATGAACAGTCACTTCAAACTGAAAAATGAAAAAGACTGTAGTACTATTATGATAAAGAAAAATTAAAAGCCACCAAATGCCTAACCTTAGTGAAATACCTGTGCAAACCTATAAACATACTCAAATACTCTATTTCTATAAAATGAAAAGTCTACTGACTATATCTTTCAAAAACTATATAATTCCATAAAAATTTAAATATATAGACTATACCAATACATGGAAATGTATATATAAAATACTATTAAGTGAAAAAAACCAAAAAATATAAAGTGAATACAACCATGTAAAAGTAAATATATTACAATAACAAAAACTGTGAAGTGACTTAAAATTTATAGAGACATAAACAGATTTAAATATCCATTAGAGGTTTTTCTTTGTTACTTAAGATTATAACAAAATAAAAAAAAATAGACTATTATTTTAGATTAAACTATACTCCTAAACAATAAATACTGAACTAATGTGAACTCCTAAAACAGAGATTTTAAAAACCATGACTTAACTATATTTCAAGTGTATCCTATGGATGGAGACCAGCCCACATTTGCTGATCTTCACTTTACAAAACCTTCTGGCAATGTGCACAATTATAACTGCCCTTCTTAAACATAAAAAGAAAAAAATTTAAAGCACTGTTCAAGTAAGAAAACCAAGCAGCATGCTAACAAAATCTATCTACTTAATCTGTTTTGCACCTGCAAAAAAGCTACTAATAGAGGGTTTTAAAAAACTAATCCTATATACATATTTTACATAATATATTTATGCTATAAATATTTTAAAGAATGGCTTTTACATAATTCTTCATTTTAATTCAATATATATCTTACTGATTTAATTGCAAATTATGCAAATCCAATCTTTCAGATTTATTACTGAAAATTATTCTCTACATGGTTTAGAAAATGGTTAATTTCTTGGGTAAAACATAGCATATTTAGAAGTCCGAAAGCCAAGTAAATCCCTTATTTCATTTCGGAATTTTGAAAGATCTTGGCGTAGTTCATTTAGATTTTCCACGGTTGCCTGATCTGTACTTTGCATCTTCTGTCTCATGGATGTCAAGTAACGATGCACTAGGCAGCACATCACTTTTTGGTAGTTTTCATCTCTCTTTTGTTTCAAATTTCTCCATTCCTTCAAAACAAACAATTATATGATACAATTTTATAAACAATATTTAAATGAGGTGAATTTTTAAGATTTTTCACAGATACAAACACATGTTTTATTGGGCTATATTTTTGGGACTATATGTTACAAAATAATATTCATCACTTGTTTAAAACAGATACAGCCTGCCTATTTGTTTTATTCATTCACCTATATGCTTCTCTGGATTTAAAAATATTCTTAGGAATCCTCAATTTATAGGAAGGATTAGCAAACTACAACCCACAGGACAAGTATGTCCTGTTTCCTATTTTTTAATGGCCTGTGAGCCAAGAGTAGTTTTTTACAGATGAATATTTATAATTAATTTGATGATAGGGAATACTGATTTTGAGACCCAATTAAACAAAATGTTATTCCCCCCCAAAATGGAATTCCATTCTTTTCATTAGATCTATATTACAAAAAATTATTAAATTATTACTCAATTAATGTTACATTTTAAATTTCACCAATAAAAATTTTGTGGAAATTTGTGTTCTTTCTTGTTATATTACTTATTATAGTCATAAAGTATTTTTGATTTTGTCTCAGTCTGCTAAGTCCAAAAGATTTACTAATAGGCCCTTTAAAGAAAAGTTTGCCAACCTCTGGTTTATAGCAACATGAACTGAATTATTCATGTAATGAATAACTTTCAAGAAAAACTAGAAAAATGAGATGGCTTCAGTAGTCAATCTTTATGCTGACAGAATTGGCATTCTAAATATTTCCCATGTTTTAAAACTTGAGACAAGATTTCATAAAAAAAAAAAAAATCATAGCTCTATCTCTCACATATTGAATCCTTACTTTATGTTAGATACTATGCCATGCATTAGGGATATAGGAGTAAAAAAAAAAATCAGACAGTCCCAGGCCTTAAGGAGCCTGCATATTTACACTCTAGGAAACATCAGTGATTAGGAATTGTTAAAATTTCCAAGTTGCAATTTTAATATCTTACCTTTAAACTGTTTTGCCGTTTAACCTTGCCTTTTGATGTATGAGAGCAAATCCACTTACTGAGGCTACTAATCATATAGCAAATAGTCTTTGGTGAAGGAATAATATTGAAAGGTGGGGGTAATGTACATTTGTCATCAAAGTAGCTAAGCCACAACTTTGCTCGAGCAAACTTCCATTCCTTGTCTTCATGATTCTGTAAGAGCCAAATGAAAAAGCAACACAGAATGTGAACACACACACACACACACAGGGGAGGGAAGGGCAAAGGAGAGAGAGATGTGGGGCGGGGATATCATTTTACATGGTCCAAATGTTTGATGTCCAAATGTTTACACAGCTTGTAGGTAAAAATTTGGTTCAAGAGTTGTAGTTAATATACATTACTTACATTTAAAAAATCTATATTTAGGGGCGCCTGAGTGGCTCAGTTGGTTAAGCATCCAACTTCAGCTCAGGTCATGATCTCGCGATTCAGGAGTTCGAGCCCTGTGTCAGGCTCTGTGCTGACAACTCAGAGCTTGGAGCCTGCTTCAGATTCTGTGTCTCCCTCTCTCTCTGACCTTCCCTCACTTGTGCGCTCTCTCTCTCTCTCTCAAAAATAGATAAAAACGTTAAAAAGTTTTTTTAATCTGTATTTAATTTTAAAATAATACTAATCCTTAATTCTTATAATCTTTGGCTGCCTTATCTACTACATACATTTGTTATGATCTGAAAGAATATAAAGTTTTTACAAGAATGAATACTTACTGCTATCAACTGAAAGCTTTTATGAAGCATTGCCACCAGCAGCTTGGTAAGCACGATCACAACCACGACATTGTATGTCCCAACAATAACAGCTCCAACAAAGGACTGCAATTCTTCTCCATAACTAAATCTTGTGACAAAGATTGCCACATGTGCTAAGGAGAAAATATACCAGAACAAAGCAAAGCAAGTGCCAATGAACCTGTAAAGACAATTACATTTCTGTTTAAAAGAAAATTAAAGCACTTAATTAGCAAAAATGAAGAACTCATTCATATTAACATTCCATAAGTAAAACATTGATAATCCAAGAATACATTTTAAAATGAATGAGATTGAACCCAACAGTTTACATGTCTTAAACAAAGAAATACACTTAAAGGGATAAATTATTTTGTTTAACCTCCTACTGCTTTTGTATTATCAACATAGCAGCCTCTAAGACCCTGTTTGTGCCTAATTAGATGTTGCCACTCCTCTGCTTAAAAACTTCAAATGGCTCTCAATCTCAAGAGCCCAAAGTCCTTACAAAGATCACAGATCAACAACATTCTACATGATCCTCATTACCTTTTGGACCCCATCTCTTACAACTTGCCCTCATTCACTACATTCCATCCACAGTGGCCTCCTGGTTTTTCCTTGAACAGCCAGCCACACTCCCATCCCAGGGCATTTGCCTTTGCCATTCCTTGGATCGGTGAATGCTCTTCCTCCAACTATCTTCTTCATGGCTTGATCCTTCATCAACTTAGTATCTTTACCTGAATGTCATCTCTTGCGAGGCCTTCCCTAGTGTATTTAAAATTGCAACCTCTCACACATAGGGAGAAGCCTGGCCAAGCTTTGTCTCTTTGGTCCTTTTTATTGTGTAATATATATTTTATTTCTCTTTTTATTGACTATATCACCTCACTGTAATATAAACTCTATGAGGCAGTTTTGCTCACTGGTACTTCATTCACTCAGTACTTTGAACAGTGTCTGTTATATAGAAGGTGTTAAATAAATACTTATTATTCATTTAATCTTAAATAAGATGACATCCAAGTATCTAAAGAATAGTTGGTACATAACAAACACAACAAATACCTAATTCCACACCCCTTCTCCATTATGCTACTTAAAAATGAGGGGAGGTATTTTGTCTGCCTCACAACTGGTTGTTTAAGTTCTTATGATACAGTAAATTAGAGAAAAAAATTGTTTATGAAGCTGTAATGATTCTCAATTCTATTGACCTCCTACTGAAGTGTTGAAAATATGAGAGATGGTTTTGCCTGTAACAATAATGGACAGTTGCTGACATTTAATTTTTGAAAAGTATGGGGTGCTGGGTGGCTCAGTTGTTTAAGCATCCAACTTCGGTTCAAGGTCATGATCTCACATTTCGGGATTTCGAGCCCTGAGTTGGGCTCTGTGCTGACAGCTCATTGCCTGGAGCCTGCTGCAGATGCTGTGTTTCCCTCACTCTTTGCCCCTCCCCTGCTCAGGCTCTGTCTCTCAAAAATAAATAAATGTTAAAAAAATTTTTAATAAAAAAATATGTGAAGAGCAGAGACATCTTGCAATACGCAGGACTGACAGAAAACTGTCCGGCCCCAAATCCTCACAGTGTACAAAATGCCAAGAACTCCTCTGTTAAGACAAGCAGCAGGGGAAACAATGTAATATCGTGGGCCTGTTAATTGCTTAAGATTCTATTTATGTAAGTAAAACTACAACATGATTAATGAAAAAGTAAGTATTTATTAAAAAGGAATGTCTTAAAGAAAATTTGAAGTTCTATTTCTATAGGTACTAATTCATATATAATACAATAGAGAGAAATATATTTACTAAAAATTTAAAAAGACACTCACGAATGGAAGGTATCATTACTTTGCTGTTCACAGAAGATGCCCACACAGTCCTTCTGTTCTTTTGGGGTATAGCCTTTATCATACAGTTGTGTCAGTCCAATTGTGAAAGAAAACAAAACAAGAAGGAACATCCCAAGAAATTTTCCAAAATCTTGTAACATCTGTCCCATTGAAATCTGTGGAATATATTATATAGGTGTTCATTAAAATTATCAGGAAAACAAAATATTAAGTATTAAATGACCAGGCAATAAAAGTAAAACAAACATATGATTCCTTTTATTCCATCTGGTTAAGATAGTTCCATACTTTTAAGACATCAAAAGTCTCACTGACAAACAAAAAGCCATTCTAGGGGCGCCAGTGTGGCTCAGTTGGTTAAGCTACCAACTCTTGATCTCAGCTCAGGTCTTGTTGTCAGGGGTGTGAGTTCAAGCCCACGCTGGGCTTTGTACTAGGTGTGAAGCCTACTTTAAAAAAAATAAAAATAAAAAAAAAGGTTGTCTGGGTGGTTCAGTTGGTTAAGCATCTGACTTCAGCTCAGGTCATGATCTCGCAATTCATGGGTTCTAACCCCATGTCCGGCTCTGTGCTGACAGCTCAGAACCTGGAGCCTGCTTCAGATTCTGTGTCTCCCTCTCTCTCTGCCCCTCGTCTGCTCACACTGTCTCTCTCTCTCTCTCTCTCTCAAAAATAAGTAAACATTAAAAAAAAAAAAAAGCCATCCTAATCATGCCAGCACCGTTAGTGTTGGATGGCACATTTCTTGAATCTGGACCAGGTCTGCAGAGGACACTGCTGGGAAGAAGTAAGAGGCTGAGACATGGAGATTTAAGAAAAGGCCTAATTTGCAAGGAATAGAAGGAAAATTCCTTGCTCAAGCCTAAAGGGAAATAAACGCTTATGTTTTTTATGGCTTCTTAAAGTTTACAACTATAAAATCATATGACATAAAGTATTTAATTTGCTTTTTGTGACCAATTCTAAACCAATTCTCCAAAGATAGCATTTCCTCCTCTAGGACTGCCCTAATCTTTTTTTGCCAAGGAGGTCAATTTTCTTTCATTTTAGGTCAATTGTAAGAAAATATGTGTGCAAACCAGATGAATAGGTCTAATTAACATGGGTATCTTTTGTAATGCAGTCACATGTAGTGTGTCTGGGAGCTTTATTCAAGCCTAATTTCATTGTCCTCCAATACTCTTTCAAAATCTGGGTGATAGGTACTTTTCATAAATTCTTGGTATTTAAATTAGCATACAAATTTGGAGAATAATTTGACATTATCCTTTTGACCCAACAATTCTATCCCTTGGCATTTAGCCAATAGATAGGAAATATGCAAAATGCACGTATATACATGGGTTTTCACTGCAGCACTGTTAGAGGTCACAAAAAAATTAGAACATCTTAAATGTTGTTAAAAAGAATGAAGTACATCTATATGTGCTGGTGTAGAAAAATGTCTATAAAATATTAAGTCAAAAAAGCTGGGTATAGAACAGTATTCTAACAGATCCCATTTCTATTTCTTTTTTTTTTTTTTTAATTTTTTTTTTCAACATTTATTTATTTTTGGGACAGAGAGAGACAGAGCATGAATGGGGGAGGGGCAGAGAGAGAGACGGAGACACAGAATCGGAAACAGGCTCCAGGCTCCGAGCCATCAGCCCAGAGCCTGACGGGGGGCTCGAACTCATGGACTGCGAGATCGTGACCTGGCTGAAGTCGGACGCTTAACCGACTGCGCTACCCAGGCGCCCCTCTATTTCTTTAAAGTATAAATCAGATATATATTTCGTATAGATAGGATTTAATACGCACAGTACATTTCTGGAAGTTTACACAAGAGACTGTTTAATAGTGCTTAAATACGGAAGGTAGGACTTGGGGTTGGAAGGCAGACTTTCTTCCTTTGAATTTTCTTTACTGTATGCATTTTTTTTTTTTTTTGCATTTATTACTTATACAAAAAATAGGGTTTAAAAATAACCCTTCCTCAAAACTTACCAGATCAATTTTACAGTTAATTAAATCCAGCCTCAAATAAAATGTCTAACTGCCTCAAACCTACCAAAATAAAATATGCCACTTACCACTGATACAAAATGGTAGTGACATTGAGCAAGTGGCCAAACCTCTCTAACCCACTAAAGTGAGCCAGCCAATTAAGTAAAAGAGGGGTGCTAAAATTTTTTAGGCACACCACAGCCTGGTAAACTGGACTCTGCAACAGTGAAGAGGTCCAATATGCATGGCTTGCACATTTGACTAGGCCATGTAGTACCTTTTGGAGTCTTGTGCTTCCCTCACTTCCCACTGCAAAATTTTGAGAGAAGAAATAGGGAGCTTTTAAACTCAGCAAGCTTTACATGTGTGAGAAAGAGAAGAAATACATTTCCTTCTTAATCAATGATAGCTTTATACCGAAGTACCTTGGAAAGAAATCATTTTTAATGTTTATTTTTGAGAGAGAGAGAGAGAGAGAGAGAGAGAGAGAGACTGAGACAGAGCAGGAGTGGGGGAAGGGCAGAGAGAGAGGGAAACCCAGAATCCGAAATAGGCTCTAGGCTCTGAGCTGTCAGCACAGAGCCCGATACAGGGCTCAGAGACTGACGTGGGGCTCAAACCCACAAACGTGAGATCATCACCTGAGGTGAAGTCAGACACTTAATCCACTGAGCCACTCAGGCGCCCCTACTGGAGATTTATCCTTAGGAGATAATTTAAAAGAGGCAAAGACCCTACATACAGAGCACTGTGTAGAAGAGCAAAAACATGCCAAATATCTGATAGGGTGAAGGCTGGTATCGTTAGGGTTCATATCATGTGTTAAATTATAAAACTTGCTGAAAAAATGAAGCAATAATAATGACAACTTCTAGTCATTCTCCTTCCAAATCTTCCTCCAGAAAAAACCATAATTACCTGTCTAAAAATTCTATCTGATCAAGCCATTCACACTCAAAACCTCCTTTGCATGTATGATAATATTCAAATTCCTGGCACAGAGGCCTTCAGAGTCCAGCCCAGTCTATTTTTTTCAGCCTCATCTTCCCAAATGCCACCCACTGTCCAAATACGAAAGACATCCTGTCTTCTCTAAGCACGCCATGCTTTTATGACTTCATGTTTCTGTACATGTAACTTTGTTCTTTGCCAGGAAAGCTTTTTATCCCTTCAAGGCCCAGTTCAAATGTCACCTTTTCTAAGAAGCTGTCCAGATTCTCTCCAAGCACCCCCTCATTATGCTCCAAAGTACTTTGTCCATTATCTCTAAAATCATATTTTTCACTTTATACCAATATTTACGTTTGTCTCTTCTAGCAGGCTGTAAGAGCAGGCACCATATCAATAAGCTTCAAAGCCCAGCATATTAGCTTCAAAGCCCAGCCCAGCACATAGTTACTTTTTATATGCCTTATTATATAACTCTCTACCATTTTCCAAGAGGTATCACGTATTTTTATTTATCCTGTAGGATCAGAAAGGCTAGTATTATCTCTTTTTCCAAGTGACAAACTGAAGCTCAGAGAGATTGTGACTTGCTCAGGGTAACAGAATAGATGGCAGAGGTAGAATTCAATTCTTGCTTCTAACTCCTTGCAAGAGCTTTTCTGAAACATCACTTTGTGATTTTTATCTTAGCTCTCCCATTAAAAATTTGGGGCTGTGCCACTCTGGAAAACAGTGTGGACGTTCCTCAAAAAATTAAAAACAGAACTACCCTAAGACCCAGCAATTGCACTACTAGGAATTTATCCAAGGGATACAGGAGTGCTGATTCATAGGGGCACATGTACCCCAAAGTTTACAGCAGTGCTTTCAACAATAGCCAAATTATGGAAAGAGCCTAAATGTCCATCAACTGACAAATGGAAAAAGAAGATGTGGTTTATATATACAATGGAATACTACCTGGCAACGAGAAAGAATGAAATCATGCCATTTGCAGCAACATGGGTGAAACTGGAGGGTATTATGCTAAGTGAAATAAGTCAGTCAGAGAAAGACAGGTTATCATATGTTTTCACTCATATGTGGATCTTGAGAAACTTAACAGAAAACCATGGGGGAAGGAAAGGGGGGAAAGTAGTTACAAATAGGGAGGGAGGGAGGCAAACCAGAAGAGACTCTTAAATACAGAGAACAAACTGAGGGTTGATGGGAGGGTGGGGGAAAGGGGAAAGTGGGTGATGGGCATTGATAAGGGCACTCGTTGGGATGAGCACTAGGTGTTGTATGTAAGCCAATTTGACAATAAATTATATTTAAAAAATTGGGGGCTGTGTGCAATTAAGGATTTCATTCTCATGTAATGAGCTTATTGAATTAATACATGAATAAATATCCAAAAAAGATGTAACTATTAACATTTCACACCAAGTCTTTTTTTCTAACATTGTGTGAGCTGGGCCATAGTTTCCTGACCTATAAAAGGGATGGTCATATGCTACATCAAACTCACTCATCTACATGCTATTAAAACTTGGCCAGATTTTATGCCAATCTATTTAATCAGCATCTCTGAGGGCAGGACTTAGATATACAGATTTGATGTGCAACCCTAGTGATTCTGAGTCCCACCAACCTGGGAACTCCTAGACTAATGACCTCTAAGTTTCCCTCTAAGTGTAACATTTATGCTTCCAAAGAAAAATGTCCATCCCCAGTATACCCTAAAATGCAAGGCACTTTGAAATGAAATCACCCTTTACTCACTGCAAATGACAACAATATGCCATTTATGTGATACAGAACACTAAATTAAATCTATTAATTATCCAGTAAAGCCAAATGATTCACTATGAATAAAGTATGCGTTTATGTGTCAGATGCTACACTTATTTTCCAAGTTTCTTTGTATTATTTTTCAGATTTGCGACAGTTAACTCCACTAACTATAAAGGAAATGAAGAAACAGCTCTAATGATTTATGTAAAGTTCATCATGTGTCAGGAAACCTGCTATGAGATGCATCTTATATATACTGACCCATTTAATCCTCACAACAATGACACAGAACCTGAGACTCACAGAGATGAGTAACAGTAACAGTAAGTTACAGAGCAAAATTTGAACCCAGTTGGTTGGTTCTGTCTTGTTCTTTCTGTCTAATGACCCAACTACAAGTGCTTAATTCATCTGAAACATGTGGATAAATCAGGAAGAATTTTTAAGATCTGTAAATTATTAAAGCCTGCCCAAAGAAGTATTGTACAATAAAAGTTAACGAGGGAATCATATTACTCTCTAGCAATGAAAACAGAGAGGCAAGTTAGCAGATTGGTGAAGATCTTTAGCTCTGGAGCCAAACCACTGGGTTAGAATCCCAGTTTGGCTACTTACCAGCTGTGTGACCTTGTGCAAGTTACTTAATATCTCTATGCCTCAGTTTCTTCCTCTGTAAAATGGAAATAAAAGAGTCTGACTCTTAGAACAACTGTGAGGATTAAATGAGGTAATAAATGTAAATAAAGATCTTAGAATAGTATCCATGGTAAGGGCCCATATGTTAACAGTTATTATTATAATTACCACTTTATTTTTAGATTCTATCTTTACGTCTTTTTTTGTTAAAACGTGTAACATTACTGATTTATGTCCAATCATGACTCTTACATTTGCTGAAGCATATTAGGTAGCATCCTTCTTTTATAAAAGCAGAAGAACTTTGAAGAGCAGGTTGGTCTGTGGATTCAGACAGACTCAGGTTCAGCTCTTGACTACTTCTTTCTAGTTCTGTGAACTACTTAACCTCTCTAAGCCTTAGATCCCCCATTTGTAAAATGGAAATAAAAATAACAAGGGCTGTGATGAGGATGAAATAAGGCGAAAAAACTTAGCACAGTGCCTGGCCCACATGAAATGTTAAACAAATGTGGTGGTTGTTATTATTTTGAATAAGCAGCTCCAGTAACAGGTAGTAGATATAGCCCAACAGCTTTATTCTTCTCACACACCAATCAGCATTTGTCTTTACCCAAGACCATTTAATTTATCAAATAGTAAGTGACTACTATGGCAAGTCAGTAAGTAAAGTGCAGATGAAAAAATAAAGATACAGTCCCTATCCTCAAGGAATTTTTAATTTAGTAGAGACAACACTGTCTATAATTTAAGACAAGCTAAATTTTAATTGTCTTACAATTAAGACAAGCTTTAGGAAGTGCTCATTGGAGGTTCAAAGTACCAAGTTCACTGGATGGAGTTATTCATTAGCAGGGGAGCAAGGGCATAGGAATGGATTTTCCAGAGGCAGGAGCTCTAACACTGGCACATGTTCCCTCTCCCTGGAATGCCTAACCCGCCTCCATTCTACTCATCTTTCAAGGCTTAATTCCAGTGTCATCTCTTCTGGTAAGTGCCTTAAACTGAAGTGAGTGCCCTTTCTATGAGCTGTGCCTATGACAGCAATTACCACTGTAAATGTCATGCTTGCCTGTCACCCTCACTGTACTTGAGTTCTTTAAGGAGATATTGGAGCATATTAATTTTTTTTTTCAGATTTACTTACTTACTTACTTAAAGTAATCTCTATACGCAACACTGAACCCACGACCCCAAGATCAAAGAGTTGCATGCTCTTCTGACTGAGCCAGCTAGGTGCCCCAGAGCTTACTCATTTTAGTATTTTCAGTGTCTAGTACTTACCAGGCACTCAAAAACTTCACTGAATGAATAAAATTTTGACAAGTAGAGGAGTAGGTGGGACATTCTAAATAGGGTAATAACATAAACAATGTCATGGAATTGGGATAGCATGGGACATGTGTGAGATTACTGATTGGTCTTGGCCCAGATGGAGAAGTACTTCAGTAAGGGACAGAGATGAGTTTAGCGACAGATGGCTACAAAGTAAGTAGGGCCAGATGTAGAAAGCCACCTTCCACAGTCTACCTACGACATAAGTTACAAATTTAATGAGCATAATCATAAAAATGTCAAGTACTAAAATAGAGGATTCAACCACTGCTGAATATAGAACCATTTTATATATTCCACTATATGATATTCCTGTGACCTTGATTTGCCTAGGACAGTCCCAGTTTCCACTTGTTTTCCCAAGTTAGTAATAAATAGCATCCCTTTCATTCCCCAAAGTGTCTCCATTTGGATGATAAAATATGGTCACTCTAACCAAGGGAGTAATCTGTACCCTTACCACAGGTTATATAAGCAGTTAAAATAAAAGTCTGTCAACTTCTGCAAATATTTGGAAGGAAAAAAAGTTAATGGAGATAATCACAGTAATCACATAAAAACATTATCTGACATAACAGGTTATATATGTAAAGGAATAAAGTTGCTCTTTTGCTAAAGTAATTAACTTATTGTCAATTTTTTTTTGCATTTTACTTCTAGTTTTACATTCATAACTGGATTACTCCCTTTCAATTGAGTTCCTTACTTATGACGAACAAAATGGAAGAAAAATGTATTCTAAATTTTCTACAAGAACTTTTTCTAGAATATTTTGGAAGAACTATGCAATACAAATCTGTCATGTTAGTAAGACTACACTGTAACGCAAATGTCTTTATTTGAAAATATCTTTAAGTAAAAGCCTGAAAATATGAATCTATAGATTCCTATTCAATATCTATTCTTTGCTCTCTTCCTGACTAACCAGACCTTGATTTTTTGGGGGGCAATTGAAAGTAGTCATCTCCTCAGACTTCCTTGTAGCTACAAATGACCATATGACCAAATTCTGGCCAATGAGTTATAAGTGGAAATATGTGGTAGGGATCCAGGGAAAATGATTGCTCTCTTGATAAAAAGAGAAAGACAGTTGGCCCATATTTTCTGGCTTTTGCCCTCTGTCTTTCCCCTTCTCTCTGTAGGATACAGACTTGATATAATGACTTGGAACAGGGAGCTTGCAACCATGAGGAACAGTAACACTGTAAAAATTGCAGACAACCTTCTGTCTGGGAAGATTTGCTTTGCAATACCAACTAATTCTATTTGTATTTCCAAATCCTTCAGTTCTGAGACTAGCCTATACCAGACAACAGTGGTCTGGGGTGAGGGTAAGGGGAGTTTTAAATGCAAAAAGGTGTCAAGAAACTTTTTGGGGTGATGCACATGCTAACTTGATTATGGTAGTGATTAAACAAATTTATACTTTTGAAAAACTCATCAAACTATATAAGATGGGTTTATTTTACTGTATGCAAAGCATATCTTGCTAAAGATTATTTATTCTATTTATTTTTTTAAATATTTCTTTCTTTCTTTTGAGAGAGAGAGGGAATGAGCAGGGGAGGGGGACAGAGACGGAAAGGGAAAAAGAAGGAGGGGGGGAGGAGGTGCGGGGGGGGAGAGAGAGAGAGAGAGAGAGAGAGAGAGAGAGAATCCCAAGCAGGCTCCATGCTGTCAGTGCAGAGCCCGAGGTGGGGCCTGATCTCACAGCCTTCAGATCATGACCTGAGCTGCAATCAAGAGTCAGATGTTTAACTGACTGAGCCACCAGGTGCCCCAATAATGTTAAAAAATCATTTGCTTAACTAAATCATAATGTTTAAGCATATATTATGAGTAACCAGCAGACCTTTTTAAAAAATAGAACACAATAAATATTTGTTGGCTTCACCTAAATCATCTGTCAGTTCTATGGCCATTGCAACAATCTAAATTGTCCTGCTGGAGAAGAAAAACACAACAGCGGAAAATGACAAAAACCTACTTATTTAGTATTTGTATACACATCTATATAGTTCTTTGGGGAAGAGATTAAGTCAGAAGACCTGACTCAATAGTTCTAAGAAAAATAGATAATTCACTAAGAAACAATAGCATACTTTTTCCTTTTTAACTCTTTGTAGAAATATATTTAAAAAAATACAGAAACTTGGTGATACATATAAAAAAAGAAAGAAACTTAGTGATATCATCAGCTTTTAGCTAAGAAAAGAACAAAAAAGCAACAAAACAACACGCATGTAAAAATACTGTTGACTATTGACTAAAACAGTCATAGAAGATATTAGTGGCAAAATTAAATCAAAATAACAGTCTAAATCAGTGTTTCACATACTATTTTTTGGAGAAAAACAGAGACCTGAACATATCTAATGAAAAATGAGTATCACATTAAATGAGTTTATGTCATGATAGTTTGAACAAGGTTAAACAAGTTTCTTTATCTCTTTCTTACAAGCTTTAATGTGATAATGTGCACTGTGAATTAATCAGGACTTGGTTAAGGAACTCACACTCCAGGAAATACTGTTGCACGATGATAGCACAAGCCAAATCAAACCAAGTTTTTCCTACATATTTTATTTTCATATCTCTATTTGGAGAACATAATTATGCCTTTTCTTTAAAAATATTTCCTTTAAAAATGTTTTTAAAATCTACATTCCTAACAAATTTCGACTCATCAAGAAAAACTGAATATTGCTCAGATTCTCAGACTCATAACTCACAATATATGTAGAGCTACTCACCTACCAGAGTTGATCCCCTTTCTCTAAAAACAATCACTATTACAATCTGTGGTAAATTCAAACAATTATGAGTCCTTTCTTTAATGTAAAGGGACTTAGCATTTAGTCCTGGACCCTCATGCATAATAACCATTCTACTCTGAACAAATCACCATCTCAAAAGTTCAATTTCTTGAGCTATAAAGTAGTTTAAGGCATAAAGCTGGACTACATGAACTCTATGAAATTTGTTAGCCTAAAAATGTCATTTTCCAACTTATTACATTTAATATTTATTAAACAAAGTGAAAGATATTTTCAAAATCATCATTAAGTATGAATTCTTTGTGCACAACACCTCCCTCATATATACTATTTAAAACTTTAAATGTGAGATTCATTTTGTCAAAACACAAGATTTTCATGTTCCTCTACTGTCTTAAGTATAACTACGTTTTAAACACATCTATGTCTATGAACTGAGGGGAGAGGGACAATGGGCCACAGCTTAATAAAGTCTGAATACCTGAAAGCACAGGATTATCATTCAGTCAAAAGCGAAGTAGATGGACATGCAGTGTCCTCTCAATTGTTAATTATTTTCAAAAGCAAAGTATAACTTTTTTTTTTTTAATTTTCTTTTCCCAACGTTTTTATTTTATTTTTGGGACAGAGAGAGACAGAGCATGAACGGGGGAGGGTCAGAGAGAGAGGGAGACACAGAATCGGAAACAGGCTCCAGGCTCTGAGCCATCAGCCCAGAGCCTGACGCGGGGCTCGAACTCACGGACCGCGAGATCGTGACCTGGCTTAAGTCGGACGCTTAACGGACTGCGCCACCCAGGCGCCCCGCAAAGTTTAACTTTAACATCAGAGACAACAATGTTCTAGTGGATCAATAGAAAAATATAGTAATAATGACATCTAACAAATATTCTTTAAGAAACATTAATCATTTACCTGTAATGGACCCAATATGGAGCTTGTTGTATACATAAAAAAGAGACGAAGATAACTTAGAACATTTGCAAATGCAAAAAGCCCTTCTGCCACCAGAGTAGGATGGAATGCATCCCAGTCCTTCCGATCAGCAAAATCATGAAACTAAAGTTAGGAACAAAAGGCAAAGATAGATAGCTCTCTCAACTTAGGAAAATAAAAACCAGTATTCTGACTATTGAAAGAAAACTATTTATGTCTATTTTAGGAGATCTCCTTTTAGGTTTGATGAGGTTCTCTTCTTTTAATACAAATAGCATTGTTTTAACTAAATAAAAGATCTCTACATACATGAGGCAATATTACTCTATATAATAAGAGGTTTTCTCAGAAATTCTTGGGTTTTAAAAAATTAAACATTTTTTTAAAAATGTTATTAAACTTTTTATGAATGAAATGTTACTGGTTTTCCTTAAATTTTACAACACAAACTTTAAGCATCAAGTAAAATTTAAGTATGTTTGCTCTCAGTTAATTAGCTATCATATTAAATTAACCCTTAAATTAGCCCTTTAACTCAGGTTTCTAGTATGAACCCTAGAAGTTCTTCTCTCTTCCAAATACCAAGGGAGAGAGAGTGCATTATTATACCCAGACATAGAGCAACCACATGTTCCAATTGTCTGGAATAGTCCCAAATTATATACCAGTTTTCCTGGCATAATCATTAATGCCCCCTTATACTCTCAAAGTGTCCTGGTTTGGATAAAAAGTTATATGAGCACTCCACTTCTAGAACTAAAGAGATCAAAGACACCAATGACCCTCAACCTCTTTATTGAGCCATTTATCTATGTATGATCATTTTTTAATTTTCTTAGTAATTTCACAAATCTGGTCATTGAAAATACCTAACAAACATGTTCCATACTACTGATCATTTAAAAGTATGCAGTTTTCTTTTAACAAAGTAAAATGATGTGTAAGTGAATCAGTGTTCTTTTTCTATAGTCCATAAATTAGTCCAAAAACACGAAAATATTATTATCTCTTAGTTCCTTGACTGTGACACCCTAGAAGAATTCTAAACTTAGGGCTTAAACAAAGATAATTAAAATCTATTATCTTTTCTGGGCTTGGAGTAGCTTACATCTTGGTAAAATTATAAGATGCATATAAAACTAAGTTTTTGTCAAATTCTGAATTTAAAAAGAGGCATCAAAAAATAATCACATTTACATCACTCTTTAATAATCATGATTTGGAATGTGTACAACACTATAATGAATTCTTAAAGATAAAACTTTTTTCTGGCAGGTATAAAGAAGACTAACACTAATCAATTGAAGTATCTTTGTGTTCTCACTTTAAGTAGATACACGTTAATGAGGTAAATGAACCTAACTCAGATATAAGGAATCGGCATTTGGTAGAAAGAAAATGCCTAGACAGACCTGGATTTAAATCCAGTCTTGGTTTCTTACTGTGTGGTCTTGGATAAGTTACTTAATATCTCTGAGTTTCCTTTTCCTTACTTGCAAAATGGGGATAAGGACATCTGTCTCATAGAGTCCCTGTGAGGATAAAATGAGATAAAGTATAGCAAGTAGCAACCATGGAGCCTGGCATATAATAGGTAACCAACATTTAAAAGTTATTAACATCCTTTAAACTACTGGAAGGGAGGAAACAATACACACTATTCCCTTACACTGGGATAGTGAAATTAAAATGAAAACACATCAGGTACAGATTTGGGCCAACGTTAACTTTGAGTTATATAGCTACGTTTCCTACACAAACTTCATTTATGTCTCCAATTAACATAGCTAATAGTCACCTTGTTGTGAGCAACCACTTTGAGGGCAAAAGTTGCCAAATAAAGTGAATTCATGACAAAACTGAGTTGATTACGGGATTCTTCTAAAAAGTCTTCCAACCCTTCATACCAGAGTCTTTTAATGTCTGACCAAATCATCCCTAAAAAAAGGAAGAAAAAAAATCAGATAATGTTCTTAATTCAATAATAAACTAAAAAATAATTAAAACTCAAAATATTAAATAAACAGCAACTTACATCAAACTATAGTCTCATCCGGAAGAAAAAATAAGAACTTTTTAGTGAAAAGTTCTCAAAATTTGAAAGAAAAAAACCTTAAGTTTTATATGACAATATCTTTCCCAGAGAGAGATTTTAATAAATGATGCTTGTGAGACAAGCATAAGAAAAATAAGGAAACACACACACACACACAAACACACCACAAAAGCTTAGTTCCTGACTCTTTTCTCTATTATGCTCACTCCTACGGTGACTTTATCCAGTCTAGTCTAATGGCTTTAAATACTATCTGTGGGCAGACTTTCAAATTTATACCTCTAAATTTGACCTGTATTTATACAATAAATAATACCTCTAAACCCCTCTTCAAAACTCAACAATGTTCTTGACTGCTCTGCATCATCAACTGAATGTTTTAACATATCCAAGATGTGTATTATTTTTACTTTATCTACCTAATTTTAAACATTAATGCATAATGGATTGAACACCACTAAAAGTAAAAGTTCTGACTGAAATCAAGTTACTTGAAATTAACTAACTTCAAAAAAAAATTAAAGTTCCAAAACATGCAGATTAATTTTATAGCTGGAGAACTAAAAGTTAAAATGATACTTTAATTTTTCTCAACTTATTTATTAAATCAATGAAGAACATACTGATAAATCAATGCTTTATACCATAGAAGACTAAATTGTAACATCCTTTTACTCTATAGCAAATAGTGAAAAGACGGGTGAGAAATGCTGAGTTTAAAAACAAGGCTGAAGATCCAGAGGGAAATAAAGACGTCATTAAAAGACCATAAATAGGGGCTCAGTTGGTTAAGCGTCTGACTCCGGCTCAGGTCATGAACTTGTGGTTTGTTAGTTTGAGCCCCATGTAGGGCTCTGTGCTGAGAGCTCAGAGCCTGAAGCCTACTTCGGAATCTTTGTCTTTCTCTCTCTCTCTCTCTCTCTGTTCCTCCCCCTATTCATACTCTGTCTCTCCCTCTCTCTCAAAAATAAATAAAGATTAAAAAAAAAAAAAGACCATAAATAGACGATGTGATTATACCTCAACTCTCCTCCATTCCCCACAGAAAAGGGCAAGAATTATAAAAACTACAGGTCATTTCAAATTTGTATCATACAGCATAATACTTAGAAAAATAATTTTCAGAAAATAAAGTATCATATTAAAAACTCTGTCATTTCTAAAGAGATCTGGCTATCATTACAAAGAACTGATTTATATAGAGTGAGTCACCAGGGACACCTTTAAATTTAAATTTAAATAATGTTTCTATAACAGATAAAAATGTAACCTCATAAGTTCATGGGTTCTTAAAAGGAAAACTAATGATACAATAAAACAAAATAGTTAACTCTTAAAATGCAACCAAGTATAATATGTATCACATTTCAAAATACCTAAGATTCATACCCTTATACCAAAAAAAGCATTCATCAGCAAAATTTTTCTTTTTTAATGATCATGAACAATTTTAGAGACTGAAAATAAAGAATTTTTAACTTCATGTAATTAAGTAATAATAAATAAGTTCAGGATCATATATCATTAGAATAGTGTTAGATAAGTCTTCAATGATCATGAAAGTGTTCGAATTCTTGCTGTATAAACAGTGTAAAATTATAAACCGAACACAGATGTTTATAATGCCACCAAGCAAAGGAGAATTAAATGGTTAAATAAAAGCAGAACTTTTTGGACAAACTTGACACTTACCAATAATCCACAGTATAAGAAGATAATCTATTCTTTCAAGGGCTGGCCCCATTGTGTTTTTCTTATCCTCATTGTAGACAAGAGAATATAGGTTTAGTAACAGCAGGAATGTGAAATATGATGCTCCATGAATAATAAATTTCATAAAAGGAGTATGAATGATTTTGCCAAACTGAGATTTGGGAGCTATCAAATAACAAAGTGACAAAACTGGCCAAAAGATACCAACTGTCAAAACAGTCATTATCTTCTTACAGGTGGGCTTACGTCGGTAGCCTGACATCTGTCCAAACCAAACAGTGTTCAGGAACTGCTGGCAGTTAGACTGGGAGACAAACTGAAAATGACACACACACATACAAAAAAAGAAAAAAGAAAAAAAACCTCTAAATACAATCTGATAATACCATTATTTGA
This sequence comes from Herpailurus yagouaroundi, assembly GCF_014898765.1. Classification (NCBI taxonomy): domain Eukaryota; kingdom Metazoa; phylum Chordata; class Mammalia; order Carnivora; family Felidae; genus Herpailurus; species Herpailurus yagouaroundi. The sequence continues at coordinate 38,128,150 of NW_024412400.1, read as the reverse complement.
CATTCAAAGTTTTAATAATAGTTTAAAATCAATTCTATATAATCCACATAATTTTTCTTTTTTGTTTTTCTTACGTTTAATAAAAGAATGTAGAGATTGAGAGCACAGACTCTGGAGCCAGATTACCTGGATTCAAATCCAGGCTCTGCCATTTAATAATTGACCTGTAGCAAGTCTTTATTTATTTATTTATTTATTTTTATTTTTTTGTTAACGTTTATTTATTTTTGAGATAGAGACAGAGCATGAACAGGGGAGGGGCAGAGAGAGAGGGAGACACAGAATCTGAAGCAGGCTCCAGGCTCTGAGCAGTCAGCACAGAGCCCGACGCGGGGCTCGAACTCACAGACCGCGGTATCATGACCTGAGCCGAAGTCAGACGCTTAACCGACCGAGCCACCCAGGCGCCCCATGTAGCAAGTCTTTAAACCTCTTTTTTTTTTTTTTTTTTTTAATGTTTATTATTTTTGAGAGAGAGAGATAGAGCATGAGCAGGGAAGGGGCAGAGAGAGAGCAGAGACACAGAATCTGAAGCAGGCTTCAGGCTCTGAGCTGTCAGCACAGAGCTCGACAAGGGGCTTAAACTCACAGACTGTGAGATCATGATCTGAGCCAAAGTCACATGCTTAACCGACTGAGCCACCCAGGCGTCCCAAAGTCTCTAAACCTCTTTAAGCCTCAAATTTCCCACCTATTAAATGGTGATAATAGTCTCTGCTCATAAACTTATTAGCAAGGATTAAATGTAAAGCTCTTAGAATAATAATGCCTGATTCATAGCATGCAGCATATAAGTATTAATTATATTATCACTTACTTAGTCATTACTTAATGATTATTACTAGCCTACTTAGCCATTTTGCAAATTTTAATTTATAGACAGTCTCATAATGTTTGTGAAATTTCAAAGTTAACGAGCACAATCCAAAGGAAAAAACTGATCTCAAAGAACTAACAGGATTTCAATTATAAGAAACCAAGATACGAAGATAGCAATCAAAGTCTAAACATGAGACATATTTACGCTTCATGAAAACATTGAAAACTTCTTAAAATGTATTATACTCTTAAATCTGCTTAAGACTGAATTCTATGTAAGGGAAAAAAAAGGAAAAATATTGCCAAATAAGAGGGAAATTCTAGTTTAAGTACAGAAATAAATTTACCAAAGTTTACAAAGGCTTCTGAGTTTACAAATTTCAGAAGCAGTATTTTCTCAATATAATGTGCATGCTGTGCAGGACAACACCAGGGTTCTGAACTCTGGACATAATAATGTGATCAGGTTTGAAATTACCAAAGCACAAGAGATCATAATGTCATTCAGATATCTAAATACTAACAGGTCAATCTTCTGTTTTAAAATGATTTACCCTGGGGGCGCCTGGGTGGCTCAGTCGGTTAAGTGTCTGACTTTGACTCAGGTCATGATCTCACCGTTCATGAGTTTGAGCCCCACATCTGTGCTGACAGCTCAGAGCCCGAAGCCTGCTTCGGATTCTATGTCTCCCTCTCTCTCTGCCCCTCCCCACCCCTCTCTCAACAATAAATAAACATTTTTAAAAATCTTAAAAAAAAAAGAAAAGAAATTTCCTAATATACTATACTTGTTTTGGCACTGAAGTCTTATTTCATTCTCCATTCTTCTGCTCAGATTGCAGTGCTCTTAGGGAATCTTAATTTGTCTCTAAAATGAAATACTAGGGAGAGAAATAGCTTTTCTTCTCACAAACTATCCAGGTTAGTAGCATCCCAAACTTAGTGGTTTCCCCTTCCCCCAAATATCAAAGCAATCTCAGAACTGATTGCTGTCCTTGTCCTCCCTCTCTATAATGACGATTTAATTAAGAGTAATGTTAAATATGTAATTGGAAGAACAAAATTTCAACTGGAAATGTTTTAAGTTTGTGGTGGTTTTAAAACATTGAAACAAATTTTTTGCTACTCCTCTCATCAAGAGGTGGATTATCAGTGTTTCCTACCCTTCAATTCAACAAGGTTTGATTGCTTTAATCAGCTGGAAGATGTGATGCTATGTGACTTCTGAGGGTAGGTTTCAAAAGGCCATTGAGCTTCCACCTTGTTTGATGAACATTTGCTCTTGGAGCCATTAACGGCCATATAAAGTGTCCTGAAGCTACCATGCTGTGAGGAAGCCTAGGCTACATGCAGGCACTCTGGGCAGCCCTCAGAGGCTTCTCAGACCATCTCCTCATAGTCAACTCACCATCATGGCTATGCCCCTCCATGATTCCAGTAGTAAGTGCTCAGGTGGCCCACCCTCTATGGATCCACCCACCTGAGCACCCAGCCCCTCATGAGTTCCCTGTCTCAGTCCTCAGCTGCTGCTCAGGCACCAGATATTTGAGTGACGAAGACTCCAGATGATTGTAGCCCCCAATCATCTGAGCTATCACCAGCTGAGACCCTAAACATAGAGAAGCAAGGACAAATTATCCATCCTTGCTGTGCCCTTTCCTAATTCCTGGCCCAAACAATCCAAGAACATAATAAAATGATTATGAAATTATTACAAAAGAGTATGAAATAATGAGTCTTATGTTAGGAATTTACCCAAGGGATACAGGAGTACTGATGCATAGGGGCACTTGTACCCCAATGTTTATAGCAGCACTCTCAACAATAGCCAAATTATGGAAAGAGCCTAAATGTCCATCAACTGATGAATGGATAAAGCAATTGTGGTTTATATACACAATGGAGTACTATGTGGCAATGAGAAAAAATGAAATATGGCCCTTTGTAGCAACGTGGATGGAACTGGAGAGTGTGATGCTAAGTGAAATAAGCCATACAGAGAAAGACAGATACCATATGGTTTCACTCTTATGTGGATCCTGAGAAACTTAACAGGAACCCATGGGGGAGGGGAAGGAAAAAAAAAAAAAAGAGAGAGGTTAGAGTGGGAGAGAGCCAAAGCATAAGGGACTCTTAAAAAATGAGAACTGAGGGCTGATGGGGGGTGGGAGGGAGGGGAGGGTGGGTGATGAGTATTGAAGAGGGCATCTTTTGGGATGAGCCCTGGGTGTTGTATGGAAACCAATTTGACAATAAATTTCATATATTAAAAAAATGAATAGGGGTGCCTGGGTGGCGCAGTCGGTTAAGCGTCCGACTTCAGCCAGGTCACGATCTCGCGGTCCGTGAGTTCGAGCCCCGCGTCAGGCTCTGGGCTGATGGCTCAGAGCCTGGAGCCTGTTTCCGATTCTGTGTCTCCCTCTCTCTCTGCCCCTCCCCCGTTCATGCTCTGTCTCTCTCTGTCCCAAAAATAAATAAACGTTGAAAAAAAAAAAATGAAAAAAAAAAAGAAATAAATAAAAATAAAAATAAAAATGAGTCTTAGAAGAAATATCTTAAAACCACCATTTACCAATACCTCATACTATTAATTGGATATCATTATCTACCAATAAACACTCGTTAGTAAACTGTCTCAAAAAATAAAATTTAAAATGCATACCTTCCTTCGTCAAGTTCCTGAATCGTGTGTGTGTGTGGATTAGAAATAGGTATTTCCCTTAATAGGAAGGGATGATGCCAGTAGAGCCAGATTCAATTTAGTTATCATATCATGTGCCTCTCCACCTTTGGGTTTCAATGAATTAACAAATAAGAACCATAAAATATGATATCTGATACTTTATTTTTAAACAGTAAGGCATTATTACTCTAAGTCATAACCTTAATTAATTCTTAAGTAATTGCTCTGAGTCACTCCACTACTGTGGAGGAAATAATTTATGTATATCACAGAAAACCTCATACCTCCTTTTGGTTATATTTGATAGCAAGTTTTAGACGACTTAAATTCATTCTTTCTTCTAGTAATCCCCGTTTGTCAAGAGGTTCATCACTAGATGTATGGTTTAGGATAACTTCCAATTCTCGTGAATTCCGGGCTTGTGCAAGCAAATCTTTAGCAAACATTTTACATTGCCGGGCTAATTCCTCATAATCATTCCTGCAAGATGCAACAGTCTATTATTAGAAATGTCACTTCTAGTCTCTAAGCTGTTTTCAATAGAAAATTATTTACTTGGTAACATTTTAATTCTAATAGGGTCATACAAAATCTGAAGTCATTTTGTGCTGATGGTCAGAAGAATCTACTGGTGCATAAATTCTCCAAAGCTTTGGGGAAAACTGTAACACAATTATACTACCTGTGCTCACACTGATAATTTTAGATGAGCACAGTATTTCCTTATATATAATGATATTCTTAGAAGTTCGGATTATAGTTGTCAACCAGTTCTTCACTTAACTCATTTGCTCTTCTTCTCTGTAAGTTTGGTATAAAACTTCCTTTTACATTACTTATCTAAACAATAGATAATAATAAGGCTATCCAATAAATATTACTATGTAACTCAACCAGAGGTGCTTTCAATAATAGTCTATAACATGTTCTATGCTACTTCTGATATTAAAATAGTATTCTGATTCACTTTTAAAGTGTTCACTTGAACAAAATTCAAGTTGGGAAGAAAAGACATTGAAATACTCCTAGTAAAGAATTTTCTTTCAGAATCACTGTTTCTTGAAACTTAGGATTTAACTGCTGGTTAAAGGCAGGCCTAAATCAACCAATTTGTGAGAAATTAAGTTTTAGCAGATAATCCTCTTTAAAAACATCAGGTTCGTTAAACTTACGTCTTAGTGTAATAACTTGAAAATAAAGTTAGAAATATATATGAATCAATTAGGGTCAGATTTCAGAAAATAATTTTTTATTCAGTTTTTTTTTCCTTAATGGGAGAAGAAGGGAAAATAGAAAAATTTCCCAATGATTACAATAGGATTGTATACAATAGGATTTTCTATGACCAGCTTACAGAAAATTATAACTCAAAGAATTAAAAAATTTCCTCAGAGGCTAACATTTTTCTCATCCACTCTTTGCATTTACTATATAACCAAAACTACATAAGAATACTAATTGGATTTCTTAAACAAATGAAATATTACTGCTTCTTAGTCTAGGAATCTAATTACAGATAGGAATATTCATCAAAAGTGTATGTTGTTACACAGAGGTCCCATCTTTAGGTAAACACTGACAGACCACTAAATTCAGAGGTAAAACTAATACATTGTATTAATCTAATTTGCTTAATCTTGAACAAATTACTAGAAAACTAGTAAATGGCTGTATAGTTTAGCTGGAAATACAGTAAACAAGAAGCCAAGAGTCCTATGTTCTAGTTACAACTCTGTTCCTAATTAGATGCTGTTATTAGTAAGATATCTAACTTATATAGATCACTTTTCCTGTCTATAAAAACCAGGAACAAGTAAAACAAGTAAATGATCGCTTCTATGATCACTTCAAAACCTAACTTTGTTATCCTATGATTACAGTATAATCTTGGCAATTGCTTTAAATCCTTTTTGGAAGGAGTTGAATAAATTCTATTTTACATGGTAACTCAGAACTCCAATTATACGACTATAACAGGAAGTTCTTCATATTTAAAAGGAATAATTTACTAACAGCTTCATGTACTAATAAAGTTAAAAGTACCAACAAGTTACATTTTAATCATGTGTTCATCAAAATATATACCTTATGTAATAACAGGTTTAAATAAATTTTAATTTATCCAAATTGAAATATACTAGTTCCAAACCTGAACACTTATGAACAGGTATATTTAAAAAGTTTCTAGGACGCAGAGCTATCAAGAACACACTGCTTCTTAGTCAAGGACTTAACTGCTATTAAGGCATAAGACAACTGCAAGCTTCTTATTGCCCTTCCAGTAAATAAAAGTTTGAATTTTTCCAATCTTGTCAAGTCACTAGAGGAGTATAATGCAAGACATGGGGTTCCCACAGTAGCTACACTTAAAAGGAAAGGTAGGGATAGGCATAGCCTGCCCCCCAGAAACCTTACAGCAGGAACTGGCAAGAAATGTTGATCAATTCCTCCTTCTTTGGAGAGCACCAGGGATACTTTAACACAAGGGGAAGTCTCAAAGCTTTTCCTCAAGTCTACAAAATGTAGTTTTCTAAGGACTATTTTTTTTTTTAAAATATTTAAATCAGTAGTTTAACAGGCTGGTTTTTCCAAAGCCTTTTTCTGTACCTCCGATTTAACTATCTCAGAGAAACTGTAACAATGATTCTTTGAGTATACACAGTGCCAAAATTACATTTAACTCTTCGTTTCAGAAGAAAACTCAGAGTGGCATTCATCCCTCTTAACCAGTATTATTTTAATGTCTACATGTTATGTGTCTCCTAATAGAAAATCTCACCAAACGGTGAAAAGGGACTATGTCTGTGTGTGTGGAATGGCCCTGAAACACAGAAAGCATTCTATATGCTTCTGAAAGTGATGAAGGATCAGGCTCCAGGTAAGATTACAGAATCTGGGAATGAGGGGAGGTAGAACACAGAGGAGTTATAAATAAATTTGCTCTTGCTTAAGGCTATCACTTCCACTATTCTTTACACTGTCCTAGAATGCCTTTGGCAACATTAAATAAAGGTGGCGGGGGCGGGGGCGGGGGGGGGGGTGGGGGATGGTGCTTAAGGATGGTGCAAGAATGGCAAAGGGCAGGTGGGGAAGCAGTGACCTAAGTAATACCAAGGTCTATTCCATTGAATCTGAAGGTAAATCCCAAATAGGTGGCAGCAAGTTCTGGTTCCCTTGGATCAGAAGTAAATAAAAATAAACATTAATTTGGTCTATGAAAAAAACTCAGGCTGAAGAGATTCTGAAAAAAAAAAAAAAAAAGATGTAATTTACAATTTCCATTCATTCCCACCTGAATTCCACCTCCACAAGGCTTAATTCTTTTAAATCAGCACTAAGTTCAAATGCTCTCAGAATTGGATCCTCCTCTGTTAACATTATTAGAGCTGGACTGGCCAAACAGCGATATATATCAAGACGAAACCTGTGATAAAATTCGATTCCGTAATGTAAAATAAATGTATTATACACATATAATTAGTATTTTTAACCTATGATTTTCATAAATTTAAAATTAAAGTACAAAACAACTATAATATACTTATTACAGGATAACCTGCATAAGACTTAAAAAAAATAAGTCTTTGTATTCTACAATCCAATTTAATTAAAAAATTTCTATTCCTGAACCCAATATTATTTTAAATGAAATATGCTAATAACTAATACATTTTGAATATGATGTGAATGATTATTAAATTTTTCTTTCCTCAGTGATGAGACTGCTTTCATATGCTAGATATATGTAACATATGACTTACTCAACCAGGTCATTTTTTTAAAGATATTTTGAATCTTAAGAATGAAATCATTGGGGTGTCTGCGTGGCTCAGTTGGTTAAGTGTCCGACTCTTGATTTCAGCTCAGGGCATGATTTCACAGTGGTGGATGTGGAACCTGCTTAAGGTTCTCTCTCTCTCTCTCTCTCTCTCTCTCTCTCTCTCTCTCTCTCTCT
>NW_024412400.1:38016876-38120683 GCF_014898765.1 Herpailurus yagouaroundi | reverse complement strand
CTCTCTCTCTCTCTCTCTCTCTCTCTCTCTCTCTCTCTCTCTCTCTCCCCTTCTGTCCCTCCCCCACTAGTGCTCTCTCTCTCCTTTAAAAAAAAAAAAGAACGAAATCATTCATTTATGCACATTCTCTAACAGAAAAGCATGTCCCTTTACCTTCTGTAAACTAATTAGGTTTCATATTCAATACATAAATAGGAAGCAAAGCAGAAAATTTTTGCTATATATCTTTAATTTGTAAGCATATAATTCTTAATTTCTCCATTTGGTAGATATTATGTGTATTTTCTTTTAAACATAATTAATACATGTTTGTTATTAAAAACAGCAAGCAGTTCAGAAACATGATGGTCCCTAATTCTCCTTCCACCACTCTACTCTTCAAAGATGGTCACATTATGGAGAATTGTCAATACCTTCCTGATATTTTCAATTCACACACAAACATAATCAGACATACTATGTAAAGGAACAACTCTATGTCACTACATATAGAGTCATGTCATTTTTTTCTAAAACTGGATGGTTTTCCATTTGATGGCAGCTCATCAGATCTCCATTAATGGAAATTTCAGTTGCTTCTAATTGTTTACTTCTATAAATAATGCAGCAATGAATATTCTTTAGTTCACATATCTTTTGCATACTAGAATGCTGGATAAAATGGCATGTGTATTTTAAATTCTAACATGTTTCCAAAGCACTAACAATAAGGAGAGCTCATTTCTCCCTACATCATCATCAATATTTTGCCACTCTTGCAGATAAAAACTGTAATTCTAGAGTTGTTTTATTCTGCATTTCTTTATAAGCTTAAGCATCCTTGTATGTTCACTATCCATTATACTTCTTCTGTAAACTGCCTGTTCATTTTCATTGGCCTATTTTTCTGATAATTGTTTTTTTTTAATCAATTTGTAGGATCTACATATCAAAGAAATTAGCCCTCTGTCTAGTCACAGTGTTCTAAATACTTTCTCCCAGTTTCTTGTTTGTCTTTTTCCTTTGTTTGCAACTGAACTTTCCCATGTGGGAATTTAAATTTTTTTAAATGTTTATTTATTTTTGAGAGAGAGAAATATTGCATGCACAGGAGAGGGGCAGAGAGAGATGGGGACAGAGGATATGATGCTAAACCGACTGAGCCACTGAGATGCCCATAAATTTTTATTTAAACAAACTTACTGAAATATTCCTTATTTACCGTATAGGTTTCAGGTCTTACTTAAGATATAAAAGTAAATTTTGTATAATGCATTTTTAAGAAAACAGTATTTGTGAAATCCAATTATAAGTTAGCTATTCAATAAAACAAGTATAGCTGTCTTAAGGATTTCCAAAGAGATATTTGCCGACAACAAAACTGTCCAAAAACTTGAGAAAAATTTGTATAACTAAGCAACTGTTCTGTTTCTATCAATATTTCTATATTAATTTTATCAGATTCTGTCTAAAAAAATGACTTCTGTATTAACCAACATTATCATGTCTCAAAATATATTAAGGATTAATGACAAAATGCACAGCAAGAGTGACAGCTAGTAATGGTGGCAACCAATTGTGTTAGAGTAATAATCAAGTACTGTTGTATAGAAAGTACTTAGATGGAATCTGACAAGTAACGGGGCTGACTCATTTTATAAAATCTATCAATTTGGTATTCAAAATACTATCAAAGTAATGGTGGTGTGAAGAGGTTAATGATTCCACTACACACAAAAAATATGTATACAAATGGATACAATTACAGTTGTCCCTTGAACAACATGGGTTTGACCTCTATGGATTCACTTTTATGTGGGATTAAAAAAATTTTTTTTTAAGTTTTTGAGAGAGACAAAGCAAGTAGGGGAGGGGTAGAGTGAGAGGGAGACAGAGAATCTCAAGCGGACTCCACACTGCCAGCACAGAGCCCAATGGAGGGCTCAAACCCACAAAACCACGAGATCATGACCTGAGCTGAAACCAAGAGTCGGACACTAAACCGACTAAGCCACCCAGGCACCTCTGTGGGTTTTTTTGATACAGTACAGTACTATCAATGTATTTTGTCTTCTTTATGATTTTCTTAATAACATTTTCTTTTCTCTAGCTTACTTTATTATAAGAATATAGTACATAATACATATAACATACAAGATATGTGTTGACTGACTGTGCTATCAGTAAGGCTTCCAGTCAACAGTAGACTAATTAGTAGTTAAGCTTCTGCGAAGTCAAAAGTTATACATGGATTTTTTTGCTGCACAGGGGGTTGGTGCCCCTACCTCCCACAGTGCTCAAGAGTTAACTGTATTTTTAAAAAATCAACCTTTTCAGGGCAGTGGAAATTATCTACTGAGAATCAATTACTGAAAAACTGCTAGAGCTTCAGGTAAGAATGGTTCGAATCTGTGGTCTTCTTGCCTGAGGCTACCTCCATCACCTCTGCGCCCCCCCCCCCCCCAGTTCTGTCAAGGAGAACTGCAGTTTTCCAGCCTGAGACTGGTAAACCTGTACTTTTGTGCTTAAAGGGGAAAATCAATTCGACTGGAGGCAAAAACCTACAGTTCTGATGGCTGAAAGGGTTGGACTTGGAGGAGATGAACAAGGAAAACCTGCAGTTTTATAAAACCAAGCTTGGAGTCTGAGTAGAAACAAACAGTAGACAAACTAGAAATTTAACAGAGAGATCTTGGAAGTGAAAAAAGCCATAAAATAATTCATACAAGGTCTCCAGAGATCTCTGGCAGATTAACGTATTAGGCATATGTGGAGAACATCAGACAGTTTGGTAAAAAGAAAAGACAAGAACTATTGAGAAATGGCTGCAACTTTGACTAACCCACAGATTCATCAGGAGACAGCAGAACTCTTATAGGCCCAAAGTGTATTAACATAACTTCTACCAAATTAGTGGCTCACCTACAGACACCCTAAAATGACCCTTAAGAATCAAAGCTAAGGGGCACCTGGGTGGTTCAGTCAGTTGAGCATCTGACATGATCTCTTGGTTCGTGAGTTTGAGCCTCACATTGGGCTCACTGCTGTCAGCCTGTCAGCATACACCCTGCTTCACATCCTCTGTCCCCCTCTCTCTGCCCCTCCCTCACTTGTGCTCTCCCAAAAAATAAATATGAAAAAAAAAGAATCAAAGCTAAAAAATAAAAATAAGAAAAAAAAAATAAGCTAAGCACAGAGATCAATGATTGTACCTCACAGGGAGACAAGATTCAGCAGACCAGAAAAATAATTTTTAAAAAACCTTAGAAAAGTAAAAGAGTATTGAGACTTGCTATAATATATACTAGACTGTCCAGATTTCAAACAAAGAAATACTAGATGTGCAAGAAAAAGTCAAGCTGTCCCTCACCAAACAGCAACTAAGGGGGAAAATAGATTTCACTAAAATAATCCAGCCAGTTGCTAAAAAAAATAAAATAAAACAAACAAACAAATAACAGCAATAGGCCCCTGAAAATGGAGGGGACTGGCACACAGAGTTGCTATAATATATTATCTAAAATGTCTAGTTTCCAGTAAAAAATTAAGAGACATGAAAAGAAATAAGAAAACATGTCTCATACCCAAGGAGAAAAAGAAAAAAAAAAAAAAAAAAAACCCAGGTAATGGAAACTGCCTTTGAAAGTAACCAGAAGTCATATTTAACAGAAAAAGATTACAAAGTGGCCATTATAAATATATTCCAAAACTAAAGGAAGTATGATTAAAGAAGTAAAAGAGGGCATGATGACAATGTTGTATCAAACAGAGAATATCAATAAATAGATAGAAATTATGAAAAAGAACAAAATGGAAATTATGGAATTGAAATGTACAATAACTGCATTTTCAATTCATTAGAGGAGCTTGCAATAGGTTGAGATGTGTACCCCTAGAATTCATATGTTGAAGTCTATCCACCAGTATCTCAAAATGTGACCTTATTTGTAGACAGGGTCTTTACAAAGGTAATCAAGTAACAATGAGACATTAAGGTGGGCCTAAATCCAATATAATTAGTGTTTTTATAACAACGTGGGGGGTAGTGTGGAGACAGGTACACATGCAGGGAGAATACTCTCTGAACATGAAGGTGGCCATCTACAAGCCAGTAACAGAGGCCTGGAACTGATCCCTCCTTCAGAGTCCTCAGAATAAATGAATCATACCAATACCTTGACTTTGGATTCATAGGCTACAGAGCTGTAAGACAATAAATTTCTGTTAAGTCATCCAGTGTGGTATCTTATTATGACAGCCCTAAGCAAAATAATGCAGGACGTAACAGAAAGAACTACAAAACTTGAAGATATATCAATAGAGATTATGCAAGCCAAGGAACAAAGAGGAAAAAAAAAGAATGAAGAAAAATGAACAGAAATCCACAGAGATATGTAATACTTTTAAGTACAACAACATACTCATAATGGGTATACCAGGACACAAGAAAAAGAAGAAAAAAAGTTTTGAAAAAATAATGGCTAACAACTTACCAAAATTTACCAAGTACTGAAAAACAACAACTTGCACGTCTAAGAACCTCAACAAATTCTGAGAAGGATGTATACAAAGAGACTCAAACAGAAATATCATGATAAATATGCTGAAAGACAAAGGCAAGGCGAAAAATTTGAAAACAACAAGAGGAAAATGATGAGGCATTTACAAGGGAACCCCAATAAGGCTAACAGCAGACTTCTCAGTAGAAACAATAGAGGGAGGATTCAATATTCAAAACACTCAAAGAAAAAACTATCAAAAATACTATAACCACCCAAATTATTCTTTAAAAGTAAAAGCAAAATAAGAACTTTACCTGAAAAACAAAAACTGATTAAATATGTTCCTAGCAGACCTGCCTTAGAAGAAATACTAAAGAAAGCTCTTAAAAGCAAGTGATCCCAGATGGGTAATACAAGTCCACATGAACAAAGAGCACCAGCAAAATTATATAATTATAAAAGACACTATAAATACAGATTTTTCTCTGTTAACTGATTTTAAAAAGCAATTATATAAAATAATAATGTACTGTTTGGCCTATGATAACAGAAAAATGTAATACATGTGTAATGTATTCACCAACAGCAGCACAAAATAAGTGATCAGGACTACAGCTATAATAGACTAAGGAAATGATGACAGTAAAATAATAACAATACACTGTTGGGTTTATAACATTAATAGATGAAATATGTATAACAATAATACAATTAAAGGGATAGAAAAGAGACTACATATATATATACACACACACACACACATATAGCATTCCATATATTAAAATTAAGCTAGTAAAAATCTGAAGCTGATTCTGATAAGATGCATATGATTAGCTCTGGGGCAACCAGTAAAAAAAAAAAAAAACCTGAAAACATATAATAAATAATTCATTAATAATATTAAAATGCTACATTACAAAATATACACTCATGGTGCCTCATGGCTCAGTCAACTGAGCACCCGACTCTTGATTTCAGCTCAGGTCATGATCTCATGGTGCATGAGATCGAGCCCCATGCCGGGCTGAGTGCTGACAGCACAGAGCCTACTTGGGATATCCTCTCTCCCTCTCTCTCTCTGCCCCTCTTCCATTCTCTTTCTCACTCTAAAATAAATAAGTAGGGGCACCTGGGCGACTCAGTCGGTTAAGTGTCTGACTTTGGCTCAAGTCATGATCTCATGATTTATGAGTTCGAGCCCCGCATCAGGCTCTATGCAGATAGCTCAGAGCCTGGAGCTGGCTTCCTATTCTGTGTCTCTGTCTCTCTCAGCCCTTCCCCTGCTTGTGCTCTTTCTCCCTCTCTCCCAAAAACAAATAAAAATTTAAAAAAACAAAAACAAAACTTTAAAATAAATAAAATATACACTCAATGTAAAAGGAAGCACTAATGAAGGAATAGAGGAAAAGAAAGATATAAGACACATAGAAAACAAAAAAGGAGACATACAGAAAGCAAAAAGAAAAATGACATATGTGAATACAACTATGTTAATAATATTAAATGTGTACGGTTTAAATAATCAAATCAAAAGTAGAAATTGTCAGACTAGATTTAAAAAAAAAGCATAATCTAACTATATGTTGTCTTAAGATTCAAAGATACAAATACATTGAAAGTAAAAGTCTGGAAAAAGATGTATCATGCAAACAGCAACCACAGGAAAGCTAGAGCAGCCATATTAACATCAGAGTTTAAAACAAAAAAAAAAACTGTTACTAGTGATAAGACAGACATTTTATAATGATAAAAGGTGAACCTTTTCAAGAAGATATAACATTTATAAACATATTTGTAACAATAAGTACTAAAATTATTAAGAAAAAATGAACAGAAACGAAATAGACACTGAACGATAACAATTAGAAACTTTAATACCCCACTTTCAAAAATGGATAGAACAACCAGACAAAAGATATAAAGAAAGAGAAAAAGGAAAGAGAAAAGTTAAACAGGACCATTAACCAACTAGACATCTACAGAACACTGCACCTGACAAGGATAAATTATATATTCTGATACATTCTGAGATTTAATATTCCTCTCCCAGAAATTGATAGAATAAATGGATAGAAAACCAGTAGGGATAAGGAAGACTCAAATGCTATGAAAGAATATATGTTCAAACTGATATTTATTTACCCCAAAACAGCCAAATATGCATTATTTCAAAAGTACATAGAATATTCTCTATGTTAGACTACATAGTAGGCCATAGGACTAGTCTTAATACGTTTAAAAAAAAAAAAGAACAAAATCATAAAAAGTGCATTCTCCAAATTAAGCAATGGTATCTTAGCTATAATTTCAAAATTGAGATCAACTGGACTCCACCAAAATATAAGACTTCCATGCTTCAAAGTACACCATCCAGAAAGTAAAAATATAACTGACAGGATCTGAAAAAAGATTTACAAATCATGTATCTGATGGGGGACTTGTATCCAAAATATATAAAGAACTCTTACAATTCAGCCATAAAAAGGCAGATAACCAATTAAAAACTGGGAAAAGGATTTGAACAGACATCTCCAAAGAAGATAAGCAAATGACCACTAAGATGGTCAGCTTGAAAGATCTCACTTATATGAAATATACAGAATAGGCAAACCCACAAGAACAGAAAGTAAAGTTAGTGGTTCCAGGGGCTGGGAGAGTAACTGCTAATGAGCATGGTGTTTCTTCTTGAAGTGATAAGATTTTCTGGAATTAGATAATGATGGTCAATGTCCAACTCTGTGCATATTACAGAAGGGTGAATTTTATTATATATGAATTATACTTCAATAAAGTTATTTACAAATTACAGTAGGGGCACATGGGTGGCTCAATAGGTTAAGCGTCCGACTTCAGCTCAGGTCATCATCTCGCAGTTCGTGAGTTGGAGCCCCATGTCAGGCTCTGTGCTCAGAGCCTGGAGCCTACTTCAGATTCTGTCTCTCTCTATTTCTCTCTGCCCCTCCCCCACTCATGCTCTGTCTCTGTCTCTCTCTCTCTCAAAAATAAACATTAAAAAAATGTTTTTTTAAATACAGTATATTCTCCAATCAATTAATTACATTAGAAATTAAATTAGAAGTCACCAGTAGAAGGAAATCTGGGAAATCCCCAAATATGTTCAAGTACAACAACACACTTTAAAATAACCCAGGGGGCACCTGGGTGGCTCAGTTGATTAATTGTCCTACTCTTGGTTTTGGCTCAGGTCATAATCTCATGGGTTCCTGAGATCAAGCCCCACATGGGGCTCTGCACTGACAGAAAGAAGCCTGCTTGGGAGTCTCTCTCTCCTTCTTTATCTGCCCCTTCCCCGCTTGCATGTGCTACTCTCTTTCTCTCTCAAGATAAATAAATAAACATTTAAATAAATAAGATAGATAAACAAATAAATAGACCATGAATGAAAAGAATGAAAAGGCACAGGCTGAGAGAAATATTTGCAAAAAATATATCTGATAGTGGACTCTGTATATAAAGTATACAAAGAACACTTAAAACTCAATAATAAGAAAACAAACAACACAATTAAAAAATAAGCAACAAGGGCGCCTGGGTGGCTCAGTTGGTTAAGCGTCTGACTTTGGCTCAGGTGGTGATCCCATGGTGTGTGGGTTTGAGCCCCACGTCGGGCTCTGTGATGACAGCTCAGAGCCTGGAGCCTGCTTCATATTCTGTGTCTCCCTCTCTCTCTGCCCCTCCCCCATTCATGCTCTGCCTCTCAATCTCTCTCTCTTGAAAATAAATAAACATTAAAAACATTAAAAAATAAATAAAAAAATAAGCAACAGATCTGAACAGACATCTCACAAAAGAAGGTATACAGATGGCAAATAAGCATATAAAGAGATGTACAACATCATATGTCACTAGGGAATTGCAATTAAAGCAACAATGAGTACCATTACATACCAATTAGAAAGGCTAAAATCCAAACCCTAACAATATCAAATGCTGGTAAGGATGTGGAGCAACATCAACTCTCATTCTTTGTTGGTAGGAATGCTGAATCGTGTGGGTACTTTGGAAGATAGTTTCTTGTAAAAGTAAACATATTCTTACCATATGATCCAGCAATCACACTTCTTGGTATTTATCTAATGAATTGAAAACTTATGTCCACACAAAAACCTGTACATGAATGTTTCTAACAGCTTTATTCATAACTGCCAAAATTTGGAAGCAATTAAGATGTCTTTCAGTAGGTGAATGGACAAACTGTAGAAAATTCATACAATAAAATATTGTTCAATATTAAAACGATATGCACTGTCAAGCCATGAAAACATGTGAGGGAAACTTACATGAGGGAAACTTACGTGTATGACTAAGTGAAAGAATCCAATATGAAAAGGCTACATACTATATATGACTCCAAGTATATGACATTACAGAAAAGTTAAAACCATTGAGACAATAAAAAAAAAAAAAAATCAGTGGTTGCCAGGGGTTTGAGGTGAGGCAGGGACAAATAGGTGTAATGTAGGGGATTTTTAGGGTAGTAAAACTATTTTCTATGAAACTATGAATGGTGGCTACATGTCCTTATACATTTGTCAAAACCTTTGGAATGTACAACACCAAGAGTGAACCCTAATTATCTGGGTGATAATTATGGGTCAATGTTTGTTCATCTATTGAATCAAAGATATCACACAAGTGAGGAATGCTGATCTTCAGGAAGCTGGGGAGGGAGTGAATTTGGTAGTATGTAGGAACTCTGTACTTTCTGCTCAGTTTTGTTAAACCTAAAACTTCTCTTAAAAAGGAAGTATAATAATAATAATATTAATAATCAAAGAAATCACAAAATAATTAGAAAATATCTTGAACATACTTACATTAAAAATAAAGAAAATCTAAAATCAATAAGCTAAATTCTAACTTAAGAAGCTAGAAAAAGAAGAGCAAATCAAACCCAAAATAAATAGAAAGAGATAATAAAAATCCAAGCAGAAGCAATAAAAAAGAAAAACAGCAGAGAAGAATGAAATTAATGTTTCTTGGAAGAGATCAATAAAACTGACAAGCCTTTAGGTATATTAGGAATCAGCAAACTCATTCTGTAAATGGCTTGATAATAACCATTTTAGGCTTTGAGAACTACTCAACTCTACTGTTATATAGTGATAGCAGCAACAGACAATAAATTAACGAATGGTTGGCTATATCTCAATTTATAAAAACTGTTGGTGGGCTGGATTTGACCTGAAGACTGTAGCTGGGCAATTTCTGGGCTATAATGACCAATAAAAAAAACAGAAGACACAAATAAGAAAATAAAAAGAGATCCTACAGAGAGGAAAAATATTAAAGGAATATGAGCAACTTTATGCCAAATTAGACAACATAGATGGAATGGAAAAATTCCTAGTCTATCACAAATTGTCAAACAGATTCAAGAATAAGCAGAAAATCCAAAGAACCCTATATTAAGAAAATTGACTTAGAAATTAAAAGCCATCCTGCCAAGAAGGAATCTAGATCCAAATGGCTTCACTGATGAATTCTATCAAACATGTAAGGAAGGAACAAATAGTGTCTGTCCTAAACAATACTGTGTCAGAAAATAGAGGAGGTGGAAATATTTCAAAACTTATTTTATGAGACCAGTGTTCTCCTGATGTCAAAGCAAGACAAGACATAGGAAAAAGATGTAATAGAACACTATCCCTCATGAACATGCACACAAAAATACTTAACATATTAGCACAATGAACTCAGTAACCCCTAAAATGTATTATATAACACAACCAAGTGGAGTTTATTCCAGGAATGTAAGGTTAGTTTGACATCTGAACATAAATTAATATAATACATCATATAAATAGAATAAAGAACAAATACCATATGAGCAACTTAATAGATGCAAAAAAGCATTTGGCAAAAATCCCAAATCAATTCTTGACTTAAAAAAAAAAACCCTCAAAAACTAGAAATATAAAGGAATTTACTTATTCTTATAAAGGAAATCAATGAAAAACTTATAGCTAACATCATACTTAATGTTAAAAGACTGAATTCTTTCCCAAATAGAAAGTCCAGAAAAGGCAAGGATATTCAGTCTTACTTACATTCAACATCACCCTGGATAATAAAGCAAGAAAATGTAAGTGTAATAAAGCAAGAAAAATGAAGGCCCAAAGACTGGAAAAGAAGTAAAACTATCTCTATTTACAGATGATATAATCTTATATGTAAAAAATCCTTGGGAATCTAAAAAGCAAGCAAGCAAACAAACAAAACACCCTATTAGAACTAATGAGTTTAGTGAGATCACAAGATACAAAACCTGTATACAAAAAAATCTGTTTTATTTCTATATACTAGCAATGAACCATCTGCAAATGAAAGTAAGAAAGCAACTCATGTGCAGTATTATCAAAACAGATAAAATACTTAGGAATGAATTGTAAACAAGAAGTATAAGACCTATACATTGAAGACTAGAAAACACTGCTGAGTAATTAGGAAGATCTAATAAAATGGAGAGATATACCATGTTCACAGTTTGAATGATTTAATATTATTAACACGGCAATTCTCTCCAAATTGGTTTAATGCAACTTCTCTTAAAACTTTGGGGTGCCTGGCTGGCTTAGTCAGTAGAGCACATGACTTTTAATCTCAGAGTTGTGAGTTTGAGCCCCACGTTGGGTGTGGAGCCTACTTAAAAAAAAAAAATTCAAGCAAGTATTTTTATAAAAAATGATAATTCATTCTAAGCTTTATCTACAAATGCAAAGGACACAGTATAACCAAAAATATTAAAAAAAACATAAAAGATGAAAGACATTACCTGATTTTATTTCATCTTACTTTATTTTATTTTGTTTTGTTTCAAGTTTTAATTTAAATTCCAGTTAGTTAACATATAGTGTAATATTAGTTTCAGGAGTAGAAGTTAGTGATTCATCACTTACATATAATAAACACCCAGCGCTCATTACAAGTGTCCTCCTTAACATCCATCTCCCATTTAACCCATCCCCCCGCCAACCTCCTCTCTGGCAACCCTCAGTATGTTCTCTATAGTTAAGAGTCTGTTTTATGGTTTCCTTTCTCTTTTCTTTCTCTAAAAGATTTCAGAACAAAGTGTCTTCCCCAACTCAAACGAAGCCAGGCTGAGTGTTCTCTCCAGCTCCAACTCCTCTACCCTCAGCTGCTTCAACTACACACCTATCTAACAAGCATACAATCTGGAAATATTTATATTTAATATTAATAAAGGATTTCAAAACTAGAAGAGGCCTTAAAGATCATTTCTGTTGGTCATCTTATAGACTAGTCATTTTAAAACTAAAAAGTAAATGATAAAGCCATAGCTATCAACCTGATCTTATCAAAAAGAAACACAGATCTCACTGTAAATCAATTTGAAAATAGAAAAATTTTTCAGCTCAACCTCTGCAAATAAACATTAAATTGATTCCCAGGAGACTTTCTCAATTTATGGATTGTCGCTATCTGTCAATCTACCAAAGATCTGTTCTTAAGGTAAGGCAGAAGTAAGGGTGAATACTTTGCAGCTTTAAAGCTAATTTCATATACTGTAAAAACAGCTTGTCAACAGGCTTCTTAGGACTTCGAGACCACATTTCCACAGTAAATATTATATGTGATACAATTTCAACTATATTTGATTACTACATAGATGATTTATATATAGGCTTATGCTGAAAATTAGATCTCAAGTCTAGCCCAGAACCTTATACAACATGCCCATGTATGTGATCTTGCTCAACCTGTCCAAAATGGGATACTTTCTTGTTCATTTTCTCCTCAGTTGTTCTCAACATTTTGACTGGGGATAATGGGAAGAGAAAAAAACTTGCATACTGTGTGAAAGGGGAAGTAAAAGGCATAATAAGTTAAATATTTAGTCAGACAGAAAATATTTATTTCCTTATAAATAAGAAGGGGTATCTTCACCCCTTCCATTATTTGAAAATTCTCTTAGATTAATAAACTCTGCTTTCAAAAAGCAAATAGTGTCTTCAAGCCCCACCAGTAGGAGTATGAGGTAAACCTTTCATAATTTGAAGGATTTTGCTAATTATTCATCACTTAGTAAACATTTTTTAAAAATGTAAAACTCATACTAAGCAAAAGAACTAGAAGTTTAGCTTTTATAAGGCATCCCAGTACCATATTTCTTAAAAGCTTCATAGAAAGATAAACAACAAAAATTTCACTGACATACCTTACTGTATCACACACCTATTCATCAAAACCTTAACTTTCTAACCTGGAATGTCGGAGGCTGTCCTTTTTGTTTTTTGCAGAGCACAATGTGCATTCACAGCCAACTGCATGGGGCTTGGGTAGAGATACATCCTGTTTTAACAGCATTGTAAGAATTTCATAGTTGTTACGATGAGCAGCTAAAATGACAGGTGCAACATCCATAGTTGTTGAATACTCAGGATTTTGAATTCGCTCCATTAATTTCTGAAAAATATTTATATAAATGTCCAAAATTATTATTTATGACTGCAAAACAACACATTTATCTGAAAATGAAATGAAAAAATCAGAATGCACAAAGAACGTAAGAATTATATTAAGAAATATGATAACATTTTACCAGGACTAAATTTTTTTTGAAACCTGAAAACTCAATTTTAATTAATAAATACAATAAATCATGACAGTCAAAAATCTTCAATAGGATACATTCATACATCTAGAGTTCTATTTTTGTAACAAAGAAGTGAAGATACCTAGAGAAATACTTTAGAAAAAAGTGTTTAATTTTCACAAGATTATGGAAACATGCATGACAATGATAACAAGAATCTTAGAAAAAGAATATAAAGGAAAAACAGAAATGTTAAAAATAGGCAGAGTATAAATGCATGAGAAAAATTTTAAAAATTCCACCTCTATGGCAAATCTTGCCACACTGATAGCAGTGAAGCTGCCTGAAAGGGATAATAGGAAGCACTCTGCACTCTTCATTTTGTAGAATTCTCTACATATTCCCAATCAATACCTATACTACTTCCTGTTACAAAGGCATGAAAACACTAACAATCCTAACTACTATTAATGAGTCACTTCTGAAACTGTTAGGCACTTTACATTTATCACCTCATCTCATCCCCATATTAGCCTGCAAAATTGAGCATTATAATCCCCATGAAGAAACTGAGGCTCAGAGAAGTTAATGTGCCCATGCTATGCAACAGAGTGGCAAAATGCAGATCAGAACTCAGGTCTGTATTACACTGGAGCCTTCTTTTATGAATAGTTTCTTTCTGCTTTCACTACATGGGCTCATGGGCCTGGTGATGGCATGACATGAAAAAAGAAACTATGTAAATAAAGAATCAGGGTTAAATAAAATGGTTGATTATTTTATGACTATTGCATACTCTTCCCAATACTTCTCACTTTTTCACACACATTTCCAGGAGATATGTTTGATTCCATTGCATAAGCTTATCAAGTTCACAGAATTTTTTTGGTAATTTTTATTAATATCATAAAAGTAATACATACACATTATAAAATATCCGAACAATATAGAAAAGCAGAAAGAATAAAAATTCCCGTATTCCTCCAAAGCAACAAACATTTTATAGTATCTCCTTCTAGACCTCTATTATACCTCCTTTTAGGGACATCTTTGATATAAGTGATTTGGCATCAATGATTAAAAACAATGGTCCTTGGGGCACCTGGAGTGCTCAGTCTGTTGAGCATCTGACTTCGGCTCAGGTCATGATCTCACAGTTCGGTTGGTGAGTTCGAGCCCTGCATTGGGCTCTGTGCTGACAGCTTGGAGCCTGGACCGTGTTTCTGCATTCTGTGTCTCCCTCTCTCTGCCCCTCCCCTGTTCACTGTCTCTCTCTCTCTCTCAAAAATAAAAAATAAAACATTAAACAAAACAAAACAAAACAATGGTCCTTAATATTATGAACTCCAAGGACCCTTCTAATAATCTCGTAAAGCTACAGCCCAGGGGCTCCATGATGATTCAGCCAGTTGTCTGACTATTGGTTTCCGCTCAGGTCATAATCTCACGGTTCATGGGGTTGAGACCTGCATCAGGCTCCATGATGACAGCATGGACCCTGCTTGGGATTCTCTCTCTCCCTTTCTCTCTGTCCCTCCCCCATTTGAACTCTCTCTCTCTCACCCTCTGTTAAAAAAAAGGGGGGGGGGGGCAAAAAAAAGCTACAGCCCAGAATTTCTGGGAAATAAAACTCGTGTATTTAGAATTTAGTATGCAATTTAAGAAAATTCATAGATCTATGCTCAAGATATTTTATTTTCTTTATTTAAACAACCTACCACAAACATCTTTATGAATACAGCTTTTTTGAAATTTAGGATAAAGTCATTAACCACAGAACCCCTGAAGTCGAATAATAGGTCTAAAGGCCATGAACAGTTTTGAAGCTTTTGATATATATTACCAAAATTCTTTTCATATTTTACACTGCCAATAATATAGGAATGTACCCATTTCACACTTTAGCTAGGCAGCACTAGGCATGGTCATTCCCAATTTATAACACACACACACAAAAAAAACTACCATGAAATATTAATTTACTTTACTAGTTAAATTTTACTATTTTTTGACATACTTAAGCCGTTTTCCTCTTCTTTTATGAATAGTTTCTTTATGTACTTCCCATTTATTTATTGGGAACTTTAAATTAATGAATTTATTTAAAAATAAGAAAGAAGTCTAAAAATTTAGCCCTTTCTCTCCTTATTACTGGTTATAGAGAAGAAAATTATATTTATTCTCTTAAAAGAAAAATTTCCTCAGTTTTCCTATAAAACATACTTAACATGAAAAACATTATTAGAAGATCAAAATTCATAATTTAATTGCTCATTATATAATCTACATACTACCAAAAAAAACACCCCACCTGTATTAGAAAGTCAAAATTTATCAATAGACAATTTTGATAAGCCAAGAATACAGAATGAATTCAATGAAATGATAAAAAAAAAAAAGTGTATAAAAATATTTGACACTGCCTGTCAAAAAGTATTAGGGCTGTTAAAATGTGATCCTGCCCTCATTGGAAGTACTCAAGCAAAGGCTGGATAAGCCTTTTGGTTACAGATGAAGTACAAAGTGTTTTTCACTGAGTACAACTCAAGATTCGACTGACAGTGGTGATGGTGATAAAAGAATGCCAGTCAGCTGCTCCAGTACCCTGGCAGGTTACACTCCAACTCCCTGCCAAAAAAGTAAAGGGGTTAAAAGGCTAGAAAGTGGAATAAGTATACCAAAATATAATCATGACTGCAAGACAGGTGACAGAAAATTGAATAGGAGTCCAGATATTTCTGACCCTTTGGACAGGGGCTGTATTCTTGGCCTTTTTTTTCTCTGCTCCTGTTGGTCTCTCGCCACAACTTAAACTAGTTGGTACACTCCTATGGAGAAAGTCATGCTTACACAAACTTTGTAATATCTAAATGAAAGTAAAATATTTCAGTTAATATGTGATAAAGTATGCAATTTAGCAGAGTTTCTCATTGTTCTCAGATAATGGCAGATAATCTGTAACCAAGTTGTAATTCTTTTGTAAAACAATATTTTTCTGAGTATAGCCAGTTTACACAACCAGCAATTATTTAAACTGCTTGTCTTACTACCTCCTCACCAATAATGAAGGTTGTAATTGCTAAATTTTGATATATAACAAATATATCATTTTTAAAGTAGAATTTGATTAGTGGCTATCTTCCTAATTATAAAAGCAATAAAGAAAAAAGGAGTAACACAAAAAATACCCTTAATTTAGCAATGAGATGACTGCTGTGAGGTAACATTTTGCTACATTTCATAGTTCCTTGTCTGTGCATGTTTTTAACTTTGGACTATATATTGTATGTCCAGTTTACTATTCTCATTTTTTGACTTCTTATGTGATATTTGTTCAGGTTTGTATATATTCTTTGAAAAATACCATTTTAATACATATGTAATTATTACTATTTCCCATCTTTTATTTGGGGGTGTTTAAATTGTGTCATATGGTTTTTTCATTGCTACAAATAAGATCACAATTAACATTTTTGTCCACATTTCTGACCAGCTTCTAGAGGAGGAAGCACTAAAAAATATGAGCATCTTTCTTGTTTATGACACATTCTGCCAAACTGCTTCCCAAAATACCCTCCCTACCAATTGTGTGTGAGACTGTACTACTCCCTTGCAATCAATGATCATTATTTTTAAAAATGTTTGCTAATTTGACAAGCAAAAATTAGTATTTCATGTGTTATTAGTAGTAACTTTTCATCTTTTTCTGAGATGTTTTTCATGTCCTTTTCTCATCTTGATATTTTTCATCAATTTGTCAATTATTAAGATTAATTTGTGATATATAGGAAATATATTTTCCAATTATCCATCTGCTTTCTAAATTTTTTCAATGTCTGAATTTCAGAAATCTAACTTCTATACAGCCAATGGTTGTGCCATTGCTTTTTATGATTTTTGTCCTTTGGTTTTAAGTTTACAAAGTCTTTCCACTCCTAATCACTTAAATATTCACCTACATTTTCTTCCAGTTTTATGGTTTCACTGTATATATTTAATTCGTAAATCCATTTGGAAACTAACCTGAATTTTCAACTTAATCTATAGAATGTTCAAAACTAAAAATACTGATCCACACTGACAAAGTTATGGAAATATCACTAATTTTAAAAAGGTTTCCTGAAAGCAATATTAATTATTCTTCAAAGTGTCTACTTACTTTAAGGCAATACCTTACAGTAAAAAAAACTATTTCTTTAGAACAAAATAAATTTGGGGGAAGAAAAAAATGGCAATGGGGCAGATCTATTTTGGTTTAAAAATCCAAATTAATAAATATTTAAGAGTACTAACTACTATAGTTGGTCTTGATGATCGTTTTGGTCGATGATTAAGTAGTATATCAACAGCTCCCACTACTTCAGAGTCGATTGCCACCAAAAGTGCATCTGCGGACTTCAAAAAAAAAAAAAGGTTAAAAATGAAAATGGAGGATAAAAAGGTAAACTATTTATTTTTACTAATTCCTAAATAAAACTCTTTAAATTTAAACTGTATTATATACAGTAATATTAAATATTTAAAAATTTAGACTATCCAAATAAATAGTACATTTGCTGGCCTTAGCAGTACTTTTGTGTACCACAACACACACAAATTTCTGTCCTGGTTTCATTGCATAAACCGGTGAAATAATAAATGCTTGAAGAGAAGGGTTTATTAATGGATCCATGCCATATTTAAAGTTGAAAAATTTTTTCAAGATCTTTACTTTTGAACTTTGAACCAAAAGAATCTTAACATTCCAGATGTATTAAAGAAATTGCCAAGGACTATTACTACTGGTACAGGGTATGTTCAGTCTAATAAAAATTATCATCAATGCAACCATGAGGATAAGGGGAGCCCTCTGTTCTCAACTTTAAAACATACATGGCTGACTGAAATGGTACAAATTTGACATTGATATTAGCAATCTTATCAAGTAAAAGCCACAAAAAACTAGGCCACCAATGTCCTTAGAGACAAGATGGAGAAGTGACTTTATAGTTTTAAAAATCCCAAACTATAGTTCATTTTGAAACTCCAACTTTGGAAGAAAAAGTAAATAGAAGCTGGGAATAGGGACTTTCCAACACTGCAACAAAGTCTACAGTCCTATTATTATACTTGGCAACTGTGACATCAGGTTTCTGTGTTTCTTTTTGTTTGGTTTTGTTTTGTTTTCTTAAAGAAAGCTATAAAGGGAGAAGGGAAACATGGGGATAAATAATGTTTTAATCTTAAAAAATGACCCGATTATTTTCAATTTGTACACTTGAAAAACTGTCATAGTCTTTGACAACCATCTATATCAACATCCTCTCTCTTTTGAAAATGAAACTCTATCAGATCTTTAGTATTCTTTGTAGCTGAAAAGAATAAAACTTCCATTCACTTTCTCTAGATGTCAAAAATAGGACTAAAAATGGAAGACTTTATTTGGATATCTAAAAATAGGACTAAGCACACCAAAGAAAGAATTGGGGGCCACATTCAATCATTAGGAACTGCCTATATATTGCCACAGGAAAACCCCCCCACTCTAATGAGAAATGTAATTATTTTATCCCTTAAAACTTTTAGGGTTCACTGGGCTGTAGCCTATTCTTTGAATTTAGCATCATTCTTCTTCTACTTTGCAAACATTTCTCTTCAGTTTTTACCATACTTGGTCAGGTGAAGCAAACAAAAAGAATTATGTATTCATTACTACTAAACATTTCACTTATGATTAATTTTAACCTATAAAGCTAATTATAGTAATGGCACTGCTCTTCAAGTCAAAGCACCAGTCAACTCCAACTATCTGAAACATAGCCATGGATCCAACTGCAAATTTCCAAAATAACTATATTGAGCTGTCACAAACTAACTTCATGGGCATTATTTCCCAGGAGGAATTGCCTCAACCATACTGACTTAAGAGTTGTCTATAAATGAAGGAAAACTGGCTTTCCCAAGTGTTCTCCAAGTCTTTACTGAATAAGGAAACAGCTAGGTTAAAACTAACAAAGTAGAAAGAAGTGAAAAAATTGCTAAAAGCTGACCAATGAAAAGATAAAATATCAGTATAGCAAAATCGCTATCAATACAGAGCAGTCTGAAGCCATATAATGTAAGGACAAACATGTTAATATTTTCAGATTATATAAAGCAAAATAAAACAATTATATTCTCAACGATTCCCACTTATGATGGTAAAGTTAAATTATATTCAGATACACTATTTTGTGAAGAATAAAGAAAGATTCATGTTAAATCTTTCAATGCTTAAAAGGATAAGCTTCAGGAATAAAAACTGTTTGTGTAAAAAAATCGTGTAAATAAGGAGTTACGATTAACTTATTCTGCACAAATCATATTTATTTGATAAATCAAAGGAAGTTCTGAATGAAAAAGTTTCAAATAATGTTTAAAATATTGTTAGGACAAAAGGTCATTAGTTTTGCTTCCCAGTTTCTCACAAATATTTGACCATCCCTACCTTATACCAATGTATTCAATATGTATACTTATTATGTATTAACGAGGGTGCTTGCTATATTCCTTCCCATCTCAGAATGTCTTTTCAACAATTCCCATACTCTTTCCCCTAAGCTCAAAGTAAGAAGCTTCTTATTTTCTTTCCAAAGCTGTTTTCCACCTTGGTATTCTATTTAATGTTTTTCTTCTATAGGCACTTGGTCCTTCATTTACAGAAAAAACAGTCCTAGCTCCCATCTCCCAAAACATGAAATACTTCCTCACTCTTGCTAAGCTGACTTGATCCTGTCTTTTCTTTTCACCACTCAAGTTTTCTTTCTCTCACTCTGTCAAATTTCTCAGACCCATGCATATCATGTTCTCTAACTCTACTGATGCCAGTTTCAAAATCCAGTGCCTTTTCTACTCCCTCATTTTCTTTGATTTCTAAGCAACACATTAAAACTCTTTCTTTGGTGTTCACAATGCTGCACTATCCCAAACTCCTTTAATGGAACCCTTTCCTTCTATTGCCTTTATTAGCATAGATGTCCCCTGAGAAAGAATCAGCACGAGCCCTTTGCTCTCCTCGGTAATTTCATCCACTTTCATGATGCAGGTGATCATCCCATGTCCATGACTGCTCTATCTCTCCAGCCTGACCTCTCCCTAGAGATTTAATCTTCATGTGTAACTGTGTATTGGAGACTGCCTGATACCCCCCAAATAAATAGGACTAAAACCAGAATTCACATTTCTCTGCCCCACGCTTGACTTAACTTCTTTCATCCTTCTCCCAGCCACCTATGTTTAACATTTCCAAATCATCCTAGACTTTTTAAATTCTCCCCTCCAAATTTAAATACTAAGTTCTATCAACTCTTCCTTCATAACATCTTTCACATCTGCCATTTTTCCTCCTATTCTTGTAGCTACTATTCTAGTTCAGGCTTTAACCTCTTCCTATCTGGATTACTGTAAAAACTGTTCACCCAAGCTATGGCCTTCCCCACTTTCCATTTTTTAATCTGTACTGAACACAGCCACTAGAATGGTTTTCCTAAAATATTACTGGACACATCACATTCTTCCTCAAAAATCATTTAATGACCCCACTATCTATACACCCAAATTCCTTAGCCTGGCATTCAGGCTCTTTTCATTAGTTTTGTTTTAGTTATTTTTCCAGATATTTCCCACTACCATCCAGCCCAAATAATTTCCTCAGAAGGCTAAATTATCCATTGTCTCAAAAATATACATTGCATGTGCTTTTATTTACATCCTTTTCCACATCTCCTATTCCAGAGCTATCTGTACATTTTTGAGAGTAGTTTCAGTAGTAGGTAAAAGCATGGACCCTGGAGCCAGAACCTGGGTTCAAATTCCAAGTCTGCCATTTGTGTTGTACCTTTGGGCATGTTACTTAACCTTTTTGTATACTGGTTCTCTCCACTATAATATGGAAATAATAATAGTACCTATCTCATAGGGCTGTGGTGAGGACTAAAGAAGTGAATATATTTAAGATTCCTAGTATACAATAGCACTACATAAATATTGGTAATTATTAATGTTTGAAAGCTGAGCTCAAGTGACACACTTCCATGAAACCTTGATAGCAGATACACAGTGACTTTCTCTTTTCTATGTTTCCAAAACATCTGTTGTAAAGCACAAAAGTTTAACCATAAAACATGGTTTTTCAATAGTAACGTTATTGACATTTGGGGCCAGATAATTCTTTGTTGTGGGGCTGTCTTGTGCACTGCAGGATGTTTAGCAGTATCCCTACCCTCCACCTACCACATGCCAGTGGTGGTCCATCCACCAGTTGTGAAACCAAAAATGTCTCCAGATATTATCAAATGTCCCCGGGAGAGCAAAATTGTCCTATGAGAGCCACTAGCATAACGCAAGATAAAATACATAATAGCACTTTTTAACCTCAAAGTAATACACAAGGGTCAAGTATTATAATACACTCAGTACTTATCAAATACACTTCTGCATTATTTAACTGATTAGAAATTCTTATGTACAGTTGAAAAATACAGGGGTTAGGTAGGGGTGTCCACCCCCCACATACTCAAAAATCTGCATATAACTTTTGACTCCCCCAAATGTCAATTACTAATAGCATGTTGACCAAAGCCTCACCAATAACAGTCAATTAACATATATTTTGCATGTTATGTGTATTATATACTGTATTCTAACAATAAAGTAAGCTAGAAAAAAGAACGTTATTAAGAAAATCATAAGGTAAAGAAAATACATTTACAGTACTACACTGTAAAAAATCCACATATAAATGGACCCATGCAGTTCAAATTTGTATTGTTCAAGGGTCAACTATACTTTCATTGTCCAATTAGTTTTAATATCCTTTAGTACAGACCTCACGTTTTACTTATTCATTTCCACAATCACACCCAACCAAAGGCTTTGGACATCTGTTGATTGATAGGTAAGACGGAGATAACCTGAGACAGAACACAGTGAACTGGAAAGAGCATGGGATTTGCAGTCAGAAGATCAGGTTCAAATCTTGGCTTTCCTCTCACTCACTTTAGAACTTTGGGCAATTCATTAAAGTCTATGAGCCTCAGTTTTCCGGTCTATAAAATATAACAACTATATAGGCTGGCTATGATGTTCAAATGTGATCAGACACCATGTATACTGCAGAATTATTATATACACAGGATCGTGTATGTAAAAAGATAAAAATGATTATCATACTATAATACTTCTTTTATCCAGAATCATCAGGGTCCTTCTTTATAACTATTTTCTAGGTCACTGAAGCTTATGCCTTTAAGTGTTTCACTTTGAAATTTAAACTATTTTGATGGAAGCTTTCTGCTTTCAGAAGTACTATACATATTCTTCTTTCTTCCAAAACAATAGGTACTGAATATAATTTAACTTTTCCTCACTTATTCTGGGCCATTGTTATAAACATTGATTACCATCCCAACATACAACTTCTTCAGAGATTATCAGATATGTAATGCTTTTGACCTCTTTATTAAAGAGAGTCAGAGGTACTGCGCCCCATTTTGTTTTTCTGCAGCCCTCATGTCCCTTCTGTTGCCCCTCTAATTCTCTATGGATTAGAAGAGTAAGTATTCTAAGTTTGTTAAAGTTGAAGGAGAGCTCCAGTACTCTATTGACTAAAGTTCATAAATGGAAAAATTCACGGCACCTACTGCTCAGGGATGTTTTTTTGTTACTTTCTGGTTCTCAGTGGTGTTCTAGATAACTGGAATTGCTGGGAAGGCAATTTCTTTTTCTACTCCAAATATGCATGTACACAGAAAGTGCCATATATTGTAATGCATATGTATATATACACACAGTAAAAATACACATAAAACTTACTTATACTTTTTAAATTTTCTGTGAGTGCTTCCTGATGCCACTAAAATAAAAAGCCTCATTAATTTGAAGCTCCAACAGAGCAAACAATCATGCTATTTGAAAGAAAAAAAGAAGTGCAAGAATTCATGTGCTCCCATCATAAGCAAACCCAAAAGAAAAGGAAAATAATATTATTAAATTTCCTTCACAATCTCTTGACTGAATTCTTTCAAGACTTATATGCATGCCTGCTTTTCTACCTGAATTGATATGAAGACAAACAGAAAGGTCTGTATTTTCCAGTTAAAATTTTTTTTTCACTTTTAGTTATAAGCAAACACTAAACTTCAGACAAAAGGGAAAAATTAATAAAATTTAAAAGGACAAAATAAAAGTCAAGTTAAAAATTGCATTGTGAGTCAGGAGCATTTTGTTCTTTTGTTTGTAAATTACACGGGCCACAGAAAAATCTGTTTCCCTGACACTTCCAGAACATTTGTACTATTTTTAGATATATAATATAAATAGTAATAACATAAGTAATAAAAACAAAGCCATCTTTAATAAGTCATGATAATTTACCTGTCAGATGTTATAAAATATTTATAAGGAAGGAAAAAGTCAAAATTGGGAGGAAAAAGATAAATCAAGTCAAAATATACTTTTTATAAAAAGGCTTTTTCATGGTTTGTTTTTAAAACTTTTAGTGGCTCAAGACCAAATAAAGGGTGAAAGAAATTAAGAAAAAAAAAAAAAAGAAGGAAGAAAGGGAGGAGGGAGTGGAAGAAAACTAGAAAGAAAGAAGAAAATATGGCATATCTAACAGTACTTAGAAGCTACTGGATAGAATTATCTAGCCTTGTACCTGACAACCGTAGTCCAAAAGAAGCTGTAGTATATCCAAGTTTTCGTTTTCAATAGTTATGGTAACAGCATTTCTCCCAAGCACATCTACGCAATTTATGTTCAAGTCACCTGAACTGTTTTCCTCCAAAATCTTTTTAACCATATAATAGTCACCTAAATAACAATATACAAACATAATTTAATATCCAAGACATATTAGATAAGAATGACTGTAAAAACTTAGCCTGGTGATTTAAAAGAAAATTTAAAAATCTAAACTCATTTTGCATATGGAAATGTACAAAGAAAATGGGAACATTTCCTTGCTGAAAAACTTATATCCTGATAAAATAGTATGCACACCAACTGCAAACATAAGGAGTAAAATTTTAAGTGTGCAGTTTGAAACAAAAGTTGTTAAGTTTAAAATTCATAATTGACTGACTATAAGTAAGGAAAGAAACTTTTAGAAGATATTTAAATAATACAGAATGTCCAAAAGTACAGACTGGAAGCTAGAAAAATAAAAGAAGCTTAACGGATTTAGTTTTACATCTCATATACACATTTACTAGCACATAACAATGGTTAAAAATAAGATCTAATAACAAGCATAGAATATTAAGAAGTGGTTTTACAGGGGAAAACCTAGTTTGGAAAAGCGATGTGAATGTATACATGCTAGTAGGTATGCATAGTAAGAGGAAAGGATGCCAGAGATTCCTATCCTCTTCTCCCCATTCTCCACACACACACACACACACACACACACTCACTCACTCACTCACTCATCATCTGCTTATGTGACCAGGGAATGTTCACTTCATAAATTAATAAATAATTAATGCTGGTAAGGGCTGAAGTCAGAATATTTCAAAGTGAAGTCTGACGTGTTGGGAGCATGCAGATTACCTTCCGCCTAACTCCAGCCCACATCAAAACAGTTGACCCAAAAGGGTAAATGAGATTATTTATGGAGGTAATCATTTTCACCGAGGGCCCATTTTATTTATCTGTTGACTAGCTAGTGCAGTAATATAATAATAAGGTGGAATAAATAAAAAAAGAAGGGCTAATTAAATAAAGCAAGGTGGGTTTTGTTTATTTAACTTTTGAAACATAGGAGGAATAAACCATTTTAAGTGACTTGCAAATATAGTTGTTCCGCAAAAGTGTATGAAAAATAAACAGGAAAAGAACAATCAGAATGGAAACCACAAGGAAAAAGAAATGAGTAATTTCATGATACAGAAAGAAAAAATCCTAAAAGTGAACTAAATGAGTGGACAAGAAGGAAAACTAACAGATTTTTGTTAAAACTTTTCAAAGATTTGCTACTATTTTTAGTCAATGACTTTAAAGTTCCCACACATTTTGGAAGAAGCTGAATGGTAGTTATTTGATGGCATACTTCATTAGATTCCTCAATAAGAAAACTAGTCATGAAAAGAAATATTTTCCTCATAGCACTGCTAATTAATATTTAGATACTAATGTTCCATGGCAAAAACTTATAAAAAAACTTCAAAAAGTGAAGCTCTTAGTCACAAGATGAATAGTGAATATACAGATAGACCAGTGAAAATTTCACCTTGTTACTGGAAAGTAACATCTTAACCCTTATTTAAGGTGAATTTATTTCAATATCTTAGTGGTAGGAAAATGCTACCCATAAAAACTCTATTTTCTTTAGTTTCATGAGGTGTCTAGGGGAGGATTAATTTTTTATTTATCCTGTTAGGGACTCATTAAGCTTGCTGAATCTAAGGACTTCTGCCCTTCATTAATTCTGCAATATTTTCAGCCATTACCTCTTCAAATATTACTTTGTCTCCATATTACTCTGTTTTCTATTGGAACTTCCATTAAGCATTATTTTGGAGGGGCATCTGGGTGGCTCAGTTGGTTAAGCGTCAACTTCGGCTCAGGTCATGATCATGGTTCATGGGACAATGCAGAGACTGCTTCGGATCCTTGGTCTCCCTCTCTCTGACCCTCCCCCCATCATGTGCGTGCTTCCTCTCTCTCTCTCAAATAAACATAAAAAAAAAAAAACAAACCACACACATTACGTTGGATCATCTCATTCCAATTTGTGTCTCTAAACATTTCTTATTTTTCCTCTTTCTTGCTCTCTCTCTTGCATTCTTGATACTGTGTCCAAATCTCACTTATTCCTTATTCAATCACCTTAACTCATTTGTTTTTTTAATGACTTTTTTTTCTCTAAGTTTTACTGGATTACTTTCCAAATCTTTTGTTTTACTTCCTTATGTTTTCATTTCCTTAAGAGTTTAGTCATTTTAAACATACTTATTTTATGGTTTTTATATGATACTTATCAGGTCTTAAGGATTTAATCCTATTTGTTGTGCCTAGTGATTATCAATAATGGGTGACTGTCCTCTGAATTTTTAAATTGAGCATTGCAAACTCATCTTTATGCAGCTTAACTGTGGGAATCCTGGCAACCTAGTTTGAAAGCTTGTCACATCAAGGATGTTTTAAGTTTGTTTCTTCCACATAACTCAGAGGTTTTGCTCCCCTATCAATCCTTTTCATTATTTCTCAGTTTAGGTTTTCATGGACCAAGTAGGTAATATTAAACTCCAAGCCAACAAGAGACAGGACTATATCTGCAGATTCTTACTTACAAGCTTCTCTGTAGTCTCCCAGTGCTGGTGGATGGATTCTTTTCTTCATCTACAGCTTTGCTACAGGTATAGTGTTTTAAGGACACTCCTCTGTTTTTCAGTCTTTTTCTCACTTTTGGATCCTGAGTGTTTCCCTTAATTTCCTGAAAGCTCAACTATTCATTTAAATGGTTGTTTGTTGTATTTTAGCTAGCATTCCTAGGTGATTTGAAGCAGAGGGTTTTCAGATTATCCAGTCAGCCTTTTGATAGAGCCAGAAAAGTATAAAGAATTGTATAAATACAATTCTTACAAAATTTTATAAACTGTAGGTACAGCAAATGGACAGAAACAACTGCTACGTTTTAAAACTTTAGATTGCTGTTTAAGAGTAATTTATTGCAAATGTCAGATACTCTAGCTTTAAGGTTTCAAAGACTACTTCCATTATACTCAGGGGGCTATACAAGAAAAAAGAAACTTAAAAATCAAAACCAAATCAGTAAATTTCATCCCTAAAGATAATAAAAAGTACCACCTTGAGATAGCTGACACACATATGCAAATGAAATATTACATACTATAGTCGCAGAACCTATAGGAAACCATAGTTTAGGTTTCTAAGTATTCCACCTAAGTTTACCTTTGCAAGCCATTTAAAACAATGTGCTATACTGTTAAACCCAGAACAACCCTAAAATTTAGGATGAGCGTATATGTAGAAAAGAGATTAGTAAATTTAAAATATATAGGAAGAAGCTAGTTATAGAGCAAGGATTACAATTTAAATGCCTTTTTATATCAGACAAATATATACTTTTCATTTTATATTAAAGTTGCTTTTAATAATTACATGCATCTTTTATCTTTTAAAATATATAGAAGAAAATGCAACATAATCTGTTTACTTTCTGGCTAGATGGTTCCTTTTTCAGTAAAGGAAAAATAACTTTTCAATCAATTCCACCCATATGCCAATTCAATAGCAAGCCTTCTTAGCCCCCTCTCCAAAATAGTTCCCATACTCATCCCCTTGTATTCATGTATACTGCTACCCTAGTCCAAACCACTATCATCTCTTTCCTGAACTCTGCAATAGATTCTTTACTGATAATAGCTGCTTACACTTCTAATACAAGGGTCAACATACTTTTTCCATAGAGGGCCACAGAGTAAATATTTTAGGCTTTATGGGCAAATACCCAAGTCTGCCTTACTGCAGAAAAGTGATTACAAACTATATGTACACAGGTGAACTCCAATGTGTTCCAACAAAACTTTATTTGTGAACACTTAAGTTCAAATTTTATATAATTTTCATATTATAAAATATTATTCTTTTGATTCATTCCCAATAACTTGAAATGCAAAGTGTGAAAACTATTCTTAGCTTGCAGGCCTCACAAAAACAGGTGGTGAGGATTTGGCCTGTGGGCCATTTTGTCCACCTTGCTCTAGCCCCACTCCTTTAATCCACTGTCCACCCAGCAGCCAGAGTTGATCTTTTTAAAATTCCTATCATTCAATTCAAAAATCTTGAGGATTGGGGCACCTGGGTGGCTCAGTCCATTGAGCTTTCGACTTAGGCTCAGGTCATGATCTCGCGGTCTGTGAGCACAAGCCCTGCTTTGGGCTCTGTGCTGACAGCTCAGAGCCTGGAGCCTGCTTCAGATTCTGTGTCTCCCTCTCTCTCTGCCCCTCCCCCACTCATGCTCTGTTTCTCTGTCAAAAATAAATAAAACATTAAAAAAAATTTTTAGGGGTGCCTGGGTGGCTCAGCTGGCTGAGTATCCGACTTCAGCCCAGGTCATGATCTCACAGTTCGTGAGTTCGAGCCCCCGTCGGGCTCTGCGCTGACAGCTTGGAGCCTGCTTCAGGTTCTGTGTCTCCCTCTCTCTCTGCTCCTCCCCTATTCACATGCTGTCTCTCTCAAAAATATATAAATAAATAAATAAATAAATAAATAAATAAATAAATAAAATAAATAAATAAATCTTGGGGATTGTTATAATTTTCCATCACACCTCAAATAAGTGCCAAAATCTTTATTGTGGCTTATTAATCCCTATGGGACCTGAGCTTCACAACCATTCTCCATTAACCTTATGCAACTCTCCTGTTTACTCAGTATGATCTTTCTAGACTAATGTTTTCCAAAATGCAGGCTGCAACCCCACCAGCAGTCATAAAAACAATGTAGTGAGTCCTAGATAGCAATTTAAAAAAATTAAATACTATTAGGGTGCCTGGGTGTCCCAGTTGGTTAAGCATCCAACTTCGGCTCAGGTCACTATCTCCCAATTCGCCAGCTTGAGCCCCACATCGGGCTCTCCACTATCAGCATGGAGCTTGCTTTGGATCCTCTGTCTCCCTCTCTCCCTGCCCCTCCCCTGCTTGCCTGCACATGCACACATACTCACTCTCTCTCTAAAAAATAAACATTTAAAAAAATGAAATAGTATTGGGGGCACCTAGCTAGTTCAGTTGGTGGAGCATTTGACTCTTGATCTTGGAGTTGTGAGTTCAAGCCCCACATTGGGTGTAGAGAATAAAAATAAAATCTTTAAAAATAAATAAAGTAAATTAATTAATTAATTAATTAAATGAAATAGTATATAAAATAGCAGGGTAACTCGTGAACCCTTAGCAACAACCAAAGCAGCAGAATATACTTTCTTCTCGAGTGCACATGGAACATTCTCCAAGATAGATCATATACTGGGTCACAAAACAGCCCTCAATAAATATAAAAGAATTGAGATCATACCATGTACACTTTCAGACCACAATGCTATGAAACTTAAATCAACTACAGGAAAAAGTCTGAAACACCTCCAAAAGCATGGATGTTAAAGAACATCCTGCTAAAGAATGAATGGGTCAACGAGGCAATTAGAGAAGAAATTTAAAAATATATGGAAACAAATGAAAATGAAAATACAACAATCTAAACACTTTGGGATGCAGCGAAGGCAGTCCTGAGAGGAAAATACATTGCAATCCAGGCCTATCTCAAGAAACAAGAAAAATCCCAAATACAAAATCTAACAGCACACCTAAAGGAACTAGAAGCAGAACAGCAAGGCACTCCAAACCCAGCAGAAGAGAAAGAATAAAGATCAGAGCAGAAATAAACAACACAGAGTCCAAAAAAACAGTAGAACAGATCAATGAAACCAAGAGTTGGCTTTTCGAAAAGATAAACAACATTGATAAACCTCTAGCCAGGCTTTTCCAAAAGAAAAGAGAGGACCCAAATAGATAAAACCATGAATGAAAATGGATTTATTACAACCAATCCCTCAGAAATACAAGCAATTATCAGGGAATACTATGAAAAATTATATGCCAACAAACTGGACAACCTGGAAGAAATGGACAAATTCCTAAAGACCCACACACTACCAAAACTCAAACAGGAAGAAACAGAAAATTTGAACAGACCCATAACTTGTGAAGAAATTCAATAAGTTATCAAAAATCTCCCAATAAGAGTCCTGGACCAGATGGCTTCCCTGGGGAATTCTACCAGACATTTAAAGCAGAGGTAGTACCTATCCCTCTCAAGCTGTTCCAAAAAATAAAAATGGAAGGAAAACTTCCAGACTCATTCTATGAAGCCAGCATTACTTTGATTCCCAAACCAGAGATCCAGCATAAAGAGAGAACCACAGGCCAATATCCTGATGAACATGGATGCAAAAATTCTCAATAAGATACTAGCAAATCGAATTCAACAGCATATAAAAAGAATTATTCACTATGATCAAGTGGGATTCATTCCTGGGCTGCAGGGCTGGTTCACTATTCGCAAATCAATGTGATACATCACATTATTAAAAGAAAAGAACTAGAAGATCCTGTCAATAGATGCAGAAAAAGCATTTGACAAAATACAGCATCCTTTCTTAATAAAAACCCTCAAGAAAGTTGCGATAGAAGGAATACTTCAACATCATAAAAGCCATTTATGAAAAGCCCACAGCTAATATCATCCTCAATGGGGAAAAACTGAGAGCCTTTCCCCCTGAGATCAGGAACACGACAGGGATGTCCACTCTCACCACTGTTGTTTAACATAGTGTTGGAAGTCCTAGCATCAGCAATCAGAAAACGAAATGAAATAAAAGGCATCAAAATTGGCAAAGATGAAGCCAAACTTTCACTTTTTGCAAACAACATGGTACTCTACATGGAAAACCCGATAGGCTCCACCAAAAGTCTGCTAGAATTGATACATGAATTCAGCAAAATTGCAGGGTACAAAATCAATGTACAGAAATTGGTTGCATTTTTATGCACCAATAACAAAGCAACAGAAAGAGAAATAAAGAAACTGATCCCATTCACAACTGCACCAAGAACCATAAAATAGCAAGGAATAAACCTAACCAAAGATGTAAAAGATCTGTATGCTGAAAACTATAGAAAGCTTATGAAGAAAATTGAAGACACAAAGAAATGGAAGAACATTCCATGCTCATGGATTGGAACAACAAATATTGCCAAAATGTCAATACTACCCAAAGCAATCTACACATTCAATGCAATCCCAATCAAAATCGCACCAGCATTCTTCTCAAAGCTAAAGCAAGCAATCCTAAAATTTGTATGGAACCACAAAGACCCCAAATAGCCAAAGTAATAATATTGAAGAAGAAAACCAAAATGGGAGGCATCACAATCCCAGACTTTAGCCTCTACTACGAAGCTGTAATCATCAAGACAGTATAGTATGGGCACAAAACAGACACACAGACCAATGCAATAGAGTAGAGAACCAGAATTGGACCCACAAATGCATTGCCAACTAATCTTTGATAAAGCAGTAAACAGTATCCAATGGAAAGAAGACAGTCTCTTTAACAAATGGTACTGGGAGAACTAGAGAGCCACATGCAGAAGAATGTAATTAGACCACTTTCTTACACTATACACAAAAATAAACTCAAAATGGAGGAAGGACCTGAATGTGAGACAGGAAACCATCAAAACCCTAGAGGAGAAAGCAGGAAAAAAACCTCTTTGACCTCAGCCACAGCAATTTCTTACTTGACACATCTTCCAAGTCAAGGAAATTAAAAGCAAAAATGAACTGTTGGGACCTCATCAAGATAAAAAGCTTCTGCACTGCAAAGGAAACAATCAACAAAACTAAAAGGCAACCCAAGGAATGGGAAAAGATATTTGCAAATGACATATCGGATAAAGGGTTAGTATCCAAAATATATAAAGAACTCACCAAACTCCACACCCAAAAAACAAATAATCCAGTAAAGACATGGGCAGAAGACATGAATAAACACTTTTCCAAAGAAGACATCCAGATGGCCAGACACATGAAAAGATGCTCAACGTCACTCACCAGGGAAATAAAAATCAAAACCACACTGAGATATCACCTTACACCTGTCAGAATGGCTAAGATTAACAACTCAGGCAACAAGAGATATTGGCGAAGATAAGGAGAAAGAGGATCTCTTTTGCATTGCTGGTGGGAATGCAAGCTGGTGCAGCCACTCTGGAAAACAGTACAGAGGTTCCTCAAAAATTAAAAACAGAACTACCTCATGACCCAGCAATAGTACTGCTGGGAATTTACCCAAGGGATACAGGAGTGCTGATGCACAGGGGCGCACATACCCCAATGTTTATAGCAGCACTTTTAACAATAGCCAAATTATGGTAAGAGCCTAAATGTCCATCAACTGATGAATGGATAAAGAAGATGTGGTTTATATATACAATGGAATGCTATTTGGCAATGAGAAAGAATGAAATCTGGCCATTTGCAGGAATGTGGATGGAACTGGAAGGTATTATGCTAAGTGAAATAAGTCAGTCAGACAAAGACAGATATCGTATGCTTTCACTCATATGTGGATCTTGAGAAACTTAACAGAAGACCATGGGGGTGAGGGAGGGGAAAAAAAAGGTACCCAGAGGGAGGGAAGCAAACCATAAGAGACTCTTAAGGAATGAGAACAATCTGAGGGTTGATGGCGAGGTGGGGGAGAGGGGAAAGTGGGTGATCGGCATTGAGGAGAGCACTTGTTGGGATAAGCACTGGATGTTGTATGGAAGCCAATGTGACAATAAATTATATAAAAAAAATAAATATAAATAAATAAAAATGAAATAGTACATAAATACCAGAGTAATTCATGAATCCTTAGCAACAAATTCACCTTGGCCAACTTAAACTCTTAAGAAAGACAGTGGAGAAAAATTACAATATCAATTAAGAATAGGTGATTCCATTTTTTTCTTCATTAGCACCTCATTTTATTTTCAGGCATATGACAGTAAATTTCAGTATCACTAAAATGGGAGCATTAATGTTGCTCAGTTTAGTTTAATTTTATAGAATCCAAATTTTCAGTTAGTTGTGAAGTATGGGAGAATTTATCAGTCAAAAAAAAATTGTAAAGCTATTGAAACCAAGTTTCTGTAACAAACTTTTTGAGTGTGTCAACCACAGCATTCTTTTGAATTTTTTTTTTAATCTTTATTTATTTTTGAGAGAATGAGACACCGTGTGAGCAGGGGAGAAGCAGAGAGAGAGGGAGACACAGAATCTGAAGCAGGCTCCAGGCTCTGAGCTGTCAGCACAGAGCCTGATGTGGGGCTCGAATTCACGAAGTGTGAGATCATGACCTGAGCCGAAGCTGGACACTCAACCGAATGAGCCATCCAGGCACCCCTCAACAGCAGCATTGAAATTGAACTATTAACTGAAAACACTTAAAAGATTTTATTAAAAGGAAAAAAATGACGAAGTAAAAAAATACAAAGACGTGATCAAATTCAGTTACTGGATCTATAAATACAAATAGTGACAACACTGATTAAAATGTTAACTCTATAGCAAACTTCAAATTAGCTTCAA
Organism: Herpailurus yagouaroundi; assembly: GCF_014898765.1. Taxonomy (NCBI): domain Eukaryota; kingdom Metazoa; phylum Chordata; class Mammalia; order Carnivora; family Felidae; genus Herpailurus; species Herpailurus yagouaroundi. The sequence goes on along the minus strand of NW_024412400.1, from coordinate 38,087,446 downwards.
CCAGATCTTAAAAAAATAAAATACCCACAAGACTTTTACAGTGGAGATGACTTAAAAATGTAGTTTTCCCCAGAAGCACCTGGGTGGCTCATTCAGTTAAGCATCCAACTTCTGCTCAGGTCATGATCTCATGGTCATGGTTCGTGGGCTCGAGCCACAAGTCGGGCTCTATGCTGACAGTGAAGAGCCTGCTTGGGATTCTCTCTCCCTCTCTCTGCCCCTCTACCGCTCAGGCACGTGCACATGCACTCTCTTTCTCTTTCTCTCTAAAAATAAACTTATTAAAAAAATGTAGTTTTACCCAAATGTGCAAACCCCACTATTTATCATAGATGCCCCCCATGAGTTGTAATCATATTGTTATAAGTGAAACCTTCAAAATTAAAGATACTCATATATATGGTATGTTTGAATATTTTTAAAAAAGAAATTACTGTAATTTCTTAGTCATTTATGACTGTTAATGAAGACTATTAATGATAATGAATATCATCCGGCAAAAAAGATTCAATCTGCTATAGGAAAAAATTATACAGCCTAGAAGGTGATACATTTTTTAATAGTGAGTTGATAAATTAAGAATTATTAACAGTATATTCTTGAATCCATTAGAAAAACAATTAGAAGCAATGTTTACTTTGTAATGAGAGTCTGGTACATGACTTGAGACCCAATTCACAGTGATGCTGCAAGTTGAATAAAACTTTAGTTTATATCCTTTATGAGTTTATATAAAATTTATTTTACATCAAATAGCTAAAAAAAAAAAGCCCCATTAAATATATTAAGGTGTTATTAATACGGCAGCTTGGTATTACTTCTCCCAAAAATGTCACCCATCTTAAAAGCATGCTTAGCCCAAACGGATGCAAAGTTCATGTAAGCATTCAGTCATCAAGGCGCCCTCCCACACAATGCAGCAAAATCCTATCACAAAGGTGACCCAAGACTTTAGATTGAGCCCAAGGACAGCTCTCTCCATCCCTCCTGTGCCCCCATACTGAAATTTCAAGAAGGGCATCCTGACTCATTAATTGCACATAGAATTTCCTGAAAATACCCTTCATGGGAAGCTGACAGGGAATGAATCCAGACTAAGGTCTTTTCATCACTCCATTTTTCTGCACAAGAACTGATCGTCAGCACATTAAAGGGTTAATACATGCTTTAGCTCATGAATGCATACTAAAAGCTACCATCCTCTCCAGTTGCGTTAAAAGAGCCTAAACAAATTAACCCTTTCTCCAGCCAGCAGGCCTGAGTAAACCACAGGCTCCACAAATCAAAGTGGCTCATTATCACATTAACTCTCAGAGAGGAAAGGGGCAGGTGATAAGAATCTTGCTTAATATTTCATAAAATAGCCAGCCCTTGTTTCAATTAACTTTCACCTGAGTTGCAGCATTCTGTCTATAAAGAATATGAGTGTACTTGCTGAGAATTTTACTAGGGACGGGGTGGGGGGGGGGGGAGGGTGAGAACAGACTTAACTTGATGTCACTGGTACAGGAACTTTGACTTTTTCTTCTAAATTTTACACAAAGAACCAATGATACATGCTTCTGACCTACTTTCAAGATAAATAACAGCCACTATTAAGTAGCCACTACCTGATCAGCACTTGCCTGTATCTATTGAGCTCATTTACATAAAAGCCAGCTATACAAACTATAAAATCAAACATAAAATCTTTTTCTTTCCTACGTTTTTTCTTTGCTCTTCAATCTGTACAGACCTTTCAAAAAGCCACCCACCCACTAACATACACAATGACCACTTTATCTTTTAGGAATTCTCCCTAAGTGGAATATATTATAATCATTTTGTACATGTAGAGTAGGATTGCTAAATGAAAAGGAAGATAAATATAGATATTCTAGAATGGATCTGTTCTAGTGCTATTACAGCTTTTTACTTTTATTGGATAAACAGAACCCACAGAAACAAGGTTTATGAAACATTCATAGGAGATCAAGTTTAATCATTAACTAACAAGTCCAAATTTAGATGTCTTCTCTAATACGAATTACTTTCATTCATTCAGCTACAACTAGATTAATGTAACACAGTGGCTAAGAGCGGAGGCTCAATATAGATCTCAATTCTACCATTTCCTAGCTAATGTAACCTTGGGCAAAGTGATTTTAAAACATTGCTAAGCCTCATTTTCCTCATTTGTAAAATAGGTATAACAAGAGATTTGGCTAATGGGGTTGTCAGGATGAAATGAAATCACCTTTGAAAAGTATATGCAATCTACCCTAATGGCTGTTTTAGTAAATGTTTGCCATTTGATTTGGTGAAAGCTCCAACAGTGGAAGCTATACCTACTTCAGCAAACTTCTCACTTTTAGATTTGGTTCAGGTACACTAAAAGTTTAACACTATTAGTGAATACAAACATGTAAACAAAAAAGCACTGCTGTAACTCCAATTTATTTTTCCAATGTAAACATACCATAAATATATGTAATTTAAGCCATTTTTTCCAAATCTAAGCCAAGAATTTAACACACCTGAAACAGAAAATACCTATTTAATTGCACTCATTTAAAAAAATTCTAGGAGTGCCTGGGCGGCTCAGTTGGTTAAGCAGCAGACTCTTGATTTTAGCTCAGGTCATGTCTCACAGTTCCTGGGATCAAGCCTGGCATCGGGCTCTGTGCTGATAGCATGGAGCCTGCTTGGGATAAGCAAAAAAAAAACTTTTTTGTCTCTATTATAGAGGGGGGAAAAAAAAGCATGCTTATTTACTTTTCACCCCAGCCCCAAAAATCCAAACCTCTCCCAAGAATCTTAATGATTTTACAAAATGGGAAACTGACAAAGAATTGGAAGCTATTTCAACGGACACTACTAGATAGGCTTCAAAACTATTACATATTAAAACTTTAATTTGAGGTATACCATGCAATAATTCTAAATATACATATAAGTACTTACTCCAACCACATATGGCATTCCTCTGTCCTCAATTTGACAGCAACATTAAATGCCCTTTCTTGACATACTTTGCTTGCTTTAAAATAACCACAGCTCAGTAAGCTGGGGTAGATGCAGCAGCCACTTACTCATTCTAGTATAACACAATCTTGTCCCTTCCCCTCTGGGAGAATCCTTGAGGGAAGAGAACTCAGATAACCCACTTCAGTAATACTAAGTAACTTTACATAATCGACAATAACTTTTGTGAGGTTATAAACATATATCCTATGTTTCTTTACATTTCCAAGACTATTCAAAGCTGTGTCCATGGTGGACTTTAACAAAGGCTTTCCTAATTTAATACTATTACATAAGAACGTAAAAGTGTCTGACAACACACATAGGTAGACTTTGTTTACATGTCAATGTGTTTTCAAAAAGTTGTGTAAATAAAATCCTATTTCAAAAGTGGTAAGAGGTTAGAGAGGCTGTGATTTATTAAAAACTCGCTCATACACACAGACAAAAAAAAATCCTCTGTAGTTAATCCTTTCACAGTGTAAGCTGCTCTTTGGGTTTATGTTTTGGAAGTGTGCATGATCCTAAACAGTGTGCCTAAGTGAGCATGGCCATTGTAAGGCAACTTAATAAATTTAGAAAGAGAAAAATCACAGCTCTTTCTTACATGTAGGAAATAAAAGCTGTCTTAGGGCAATTTCCCATTCCTATTATTATACGTACCAACAGAAAGCATGTTAAAATGAAGAGATTTTATTATGGCCGTAAAAACAATTGATTTCTAGGTTTTTATTTTCTTTTTAAAGAAAACTCATTAAACATATTTCACATTTTTGCCCTGTAATTGTTTTGCACTACCATTTTTTCCCCGAAGACGACTCAGGAGCAATAAACTTTCTTCTCCAATGAAAAGCACGAACAAAGTACAGTAAATTAAAAAAAAAGTTTGGCACTAAGGCATAATTTCTCCACGCCTGTCTTTATCTCCCCCTAGGATATTGACATACCGAATGCCATTCAACAGTCAATGAACACCAAGGCACTGGGTGGCTGAAGCTAAATAATACAAGTATAGCTGAGAGCCCATAAACACGAGGAACCTTAAACAAGGTCATGGAATTTTCGGACTAGGAGATCCAAAACTAGACAAACCCTCTGGGCTTCCAGAGAGAAAGAACAGAAGCCCCGAGAGGGAGACCAAGTCATTCAGGGGGTTAGTAGCAGAGGCGGGGGCTAAAACCCGAGGGTCTGGGTTCCCACATCGCTACCTAAATACGGAACCCCACAAAGGGAGGCCACGGCCAGAACCGCCGCCCCAGGTGCGGCGCTCGGAGGGCTGCTCGCCGGCTGCTCCCGCCCGCCAGCTCCACTCTCAGAGGCGGCGCCGGGCGGCCCGGGCGAGACAACGGACGCGGCGGGTACAGACGCTCGGCGCGTGAGGAAAGAGTGCCCCAAAGTGAGGCTGGGGAGAGGGCGAAGGGTGTGCAGGGCAGGGGCGCCCTGAAGTGGAGAAAGGGGCCTAGCTCTCACCCTTGTCGCACGCCAGCAAGAAAAGCTTCTCATTCAGGGTGTTCTCCTCCTTCACCTCCCGCACATCCTTCAGCGCCATCACTTCGTTCGGCGACGAAGAGGAGGATGGGGAGGAAGGTAGGGAGGAGGAGGAAGCGCCCGAGAGGTCCGTGCTCGGGTATAGGGCCGCCATCATCGCGGCCCATGAAGGGGGCAGGCCAGGAGACGGAGGCGGGGCCCCCACCAGCCCCGACCCCGACCCCAGCCCCGCCCCAGGGCTGGAAAAGGGATGAGTCGTTCCCACAGCCGCCTCAGCGCGCGGCCCGTTGGCCCCAAAGGGCGTCGCCTCCCCTCGAAACCAGCACTCGCCCTCCACCGACAGCCCCAGATTGGTGGCGGCGCATGCGCGGCCCCGGGGCCAGCGCCCCCTCCCCAGCCTCCGGCGCCCGGGCCGAGCCGGTCCGCGCCCCTCCGGGGACGACAGAGTGGCGCGCGCCAGGGCGGCAGCCGAGCGCGGGGCCGTGCCAGGAGCCGCAGGGGCCGCGCGGTGGGCGGCCCGGCCCGGGAGGAGGATGAGAGATCTGTGGGAAAGGAGCTCCTAGAGCGATTCTGCGCACGTCGGGCTCCCGGGATGTGGGAACCGCCAGCCCAGCTGCGCCTGGAGATGTTCGCGACTCTCCTCACGTCATCTTCCGCTCCGCTATAGCGACGACTACGGGGTCGTTTCGGTGGTGGGCAGGGCCTGTTGTGGGGGCGGGGTCTATTGCGTCCCGCCCCCCGTTCCTCGTCTGTCAGCTGCGGCCTCTGAAGGCTTCTAATTGCTAAGGAAAAGGCGAAGACCCCAGTGCGTCCTCCCCACACCTGGGTTTCTGATTTGAGGTAATTTACCGTCTCCTGCTGCACATAAATACGCATGGGTATGGTTAATTGAGCCTCTGACGACTTAACGTTTAGTCGACCCCGCCTATGGAATTGTCTGAATATTTCGTGTTTGGGTCCTCTGCCTGGCCACGCCACCGGACTTGACCTTGTCTGTGTGTTTGGGCTAGCTATACTCATTTCTAGACTATTTTTTAACAACTTGTCTGTGATATAAAATTGGCATAAGATTCCTGATGGTATACCTTTATTCACATGTAATTCACGTGTACCAACACGTAACCATTGGATAAGCATATTTTTAGGATCTACTCTAATTACAGTCCTTCCAGAGGTTTGTCTTCACATTTATAAATTTGATTTTATAAATGTGTGTTGAGCAAAAGCTGACTGAAGCGCTAACTGAAGTACTACCTACCTGAATAATTATTTTTAAAGCAAACTTATTTAAAGCAGATTCGAGGCTGGGGGCGGGGGGGGGGGCGCCTGGGTAGCTGTCTGTTAATCGTTGAGCGTCTGACTTCCGCTTAGGTCATGAGATCATGATCTCACTGTTGGTGGGTTTGAGCCCCAAGTCTGGCTTTGGGCTGACAGCGCCCAGCCTGCTTCGGATTCTATGTCTCCCTTTCTCTCTCTCTCTCTCTGTGTCCCTCCCCCACTCGTTCTACTCCCCGCCCCCCATCTCTCTCTCTCTCTCCCTCTGTGTCTCTCAAAAATAAACATTAAAAATTCGTCTTAAACTGCTTTGAAAAAGTAGATTTTTTCACCTTTAAAACTAGGGGGTAAAACTACAAATTATATCTCTTGAATAATTCTTATTGCTTCTCACAACAACTATACAAAAATCAAAATTGTGCCCTTGGTGCTTTAGGTTTTTAAAGCCAATACATAAATTTACTTCAGAATATCTTATATTTGAGGGAAGTACTTCCTATTCTATTCAGGTTGATTTGCTCTATATCTGTTCTTGCCAACACTACCAGATTTTCTAAATATAAATCTTTGTTACCATTCAAAGTCTTATTTAGATCTTCTCTAAGAGGCCCTAGGTAGATGACAAGATTGGCCACCTTTCCAAACATTGTCATGTGTTTACTCCAAAATGGCCGATTATCTATTGAATCATTTTAGCTTATCTCTATCACAAATCTCCCTCATTCTATACCGTTTCCAAGTTTGTATATTTGGTGGAATATCAAAAATTTTCAGTGTTAATTTGTGGCCACTGAACACAAATACATATGTGGGTTTATATATATGTGCTTACTTACACATTTTGTTTATATATGTAGTTACAGTCTTCATAGTCTAGTAAAATTTTTACTCAGTAGCAGAACAACTCTAACCCTGATCCATCCAAAAGTTCCAGAGTGTTGGAGGGTAAAAATTCAGATGGTTCAAAAGTATAAAAAAATTTTAATCTGGTCTTTTCAAGCTTCTGGGTTTGTGATTTCTCATCCATAAGAACTCTCACAGCAGCTGGATTAGTTTCTTAGATTCAGAGGAATTCCACCCTATGTTCATAGATAATCCTAGGAGGCAAAGTATTCGAGGATTTTTCCTTTTTCAAAGTAAGCCAGTATTGCAAATGCATTCTGTTCTTCAGAAAACTTTTTGAATCATCTCAGATGCAGCATATTTTTCTCTCTTGCCTCACTGGTACATATTTTATGCAGCATAAATTGGAGTATTTTAACATCCCCCTATATGATGAGTTTATTGTGCATTGGTGATAGTAAGATCAATGACAGAGTTATGGGGAACAATGGCGTGTAAGATTTACAAGCAACACATTACTTACAGCAATTCAACAACCTGCAGGTACAAAAGAAGAGCCAACAACTTCAGTTGGAGAAGAGAAAAATCCAGATTCAGAGCTGGTCTTAAAAGTAGGACAGATCCTATCTACGTCTCCAAACTCTGTGCCTCTCCCTCACTCCTCTTAGGCCATATTTACCTATTTCTTTTCCTTAAATGCCTACGACTTTTCCTGGCTCAGAGCCTTTGTATTTTGTTCCCTCTGCTGAACATGTATCACCTATCTCCTCCTCATTCCTATTTCAGTCTGAATATCACATCCTTACAGAGACCATTCCTGAGCATCCAAACTAAAAGTCTTCACCCCTGTTCCCAAGTCAGTCTCTATCACATTACTATTTTATTTCCCCTACTGCATTTTATCTCTACCTAAAATTCCTATTTATTATCTCTCTCCACTCGGATGCAAGATTTATGAAGTCAGGAAACTGTCTATATTTTTCTCAGCGGAATCCCCATATTTCTAGCATTTTACCTGATTCATAACAAATGTATATTAATGAACTGGTTACCTCAAATTATTTCAGTACAAACTAAATTGTAGTAATAATGCAGTTTTCTTTACTAAAAAACTTCATATTAAAGAACCAGAAGGGAGTATGATTTGGTAAAAAAAAAACGAAAACCAAAAACAAAACAGAGAACCACCTTCATTCCCCCAAAAAAATCTAATACAAATTTTATTTTACTAATTAAAAAAAGTTATTTTCTTTTCTTGAAAATAAACTTATGATAGATTAATTTTCAAGGTTGTATATTCTTTATTTTTAAAAAAATTTTTTTTCAACGTTTATTTATTTTTGGGACAGAGAGAGACAGAGCATGAGCGGGGGAGGGGCAGAGAGAGAGGGAGACACAGAATCAGACACAGGCTCCAGGCTCTGAGCCATCAGCCCAGAGCCCGACGCGGGGCTTGAACTCACGGACCGCGAGATCGTGACCTGGCTGAAGTCGGACGCTTAACCGACTGCGCCACCCAGGCGCCCCGGTTGTATATTCTTTAAATGAAACAAACACTGACACATTTGTACATACACAGAATTTTTATTATTTTAGGAGAAAAAGAACACTCTAAAGTGCCAAATTTCATGTAAATCAGATAACTTAGTAAATATGGTGAAAAAAATCAAAAGGGAAAACATTAATTAATTTCTTAGAGCAAGAACATATCTTAATCTTCATGTAAGAAAACAATCACTAAAATATAAAAGGAAAGGGAATCTCTTTTGTAGAAGAATATATTTCAAAGTTCCACTTGTTGATTTCATTTAAAAAATTCTATTCTAAACCCATGAGTAGTCTCACTCTTACCAACATGTATGGTTTTCAATGGTAGAAGATGGATTTAGACTACTCATTCACACTGAGACAAAGTGACAGCATTTCTGTTGCAAAGCAGTATTGCTCACTTACACTAACAGTGGAAGATGGAGAAAATAGATTTCTGAATTCAATTTTTAGCAGCAGAATCTGTCTACTGATAAAAATTCACACAAAAATAGGTCTGAAGGTTAGTTGTTCCCAAGTAACACAAGCAGTAACCAAACACTGCCAATTTGTAGGAGGCTGTGGAAAAAACATTTGAAAATACTCTATGTTCAATATTAGCTTTGTGTTACTTTCTACTAAAGATATTCAGTGGGCATATTCTAAATTAGGGCTTCCTATAGATCAAAATTAACATGTGTAATATGAAGCTAACAGTATAGTGTCAACATGTCTTGAGATGTTCTAGCCAATTTTTTGCTATAAATATGTGGAAGAAGTCAGTTGGAAAATAACTATATGCACATCCAAAATGAATATTTCTAAAAGAAATCTTCATGTACCAGATATCTACATAATGACAAGTGTTACACACATCGTGGGACTACAATAAACACTTAATGGTTGGCTGACTGACTAGTTTTATATACCATTTAAGAAAACCTGGGTAATTCAGATGCAAAAAATACATATGTACACAGATCTTTCTGTAATAACAATCTACCAACATATATGCTGCATGTCATAGTTAAAGTTCTATTACCAAACTAGCATATGTAGTATCTACAATTAAAATTAAGTTTTAAGTAAAAAGCTCCTGCTACTTATACAAGAGAATGTACTTTGGGGTTTCTTCAAGAGTTAGTTCTCATATATAAAAAAGTTTAATGTTAATGAACAATACTTGTCACTTAAAAATTTGAGACCATATAGAAATTTACAGAAAAGTTAAGGTTCATATAGTTGGAGGAAAAAATAAAATAAACTGGATTATGACTTTGAATACATTTATGATCAAAATTAACACACACACACACACACACATCCACATACAAATCAAAACACAGCAGACCTGCAAAAAATTTTTGTATTGATCTTTTTGAACCATGAAAAACAATGAATTAGTCTTGCTTTTAATAAGACTTTCAGGAAATGAAAATAATTTAATTATGAAATATCGACTTGATAATGAACATATCAGTATCTACTGGTAAATTAACTGTGTTATCCAAAAAGGTTGACAGATTCTAACCAGTAGAAACAAGATATTTAATTCATTAATGAATTATACAACTATTTTAAGCATACAAATAATCTCTGGTTTTATACCCACTACATTTCAGAAATCTGTAAACTGTGAGGCATTCAGTGTGTTTAATGTGGCAGAAAATCATATTAAATGTTTCTCATTATTTTATTCTATTCAGTCCTTTTCCCATTAAGCATGCAAACACAGTCATAACCATCTTTGGTTTCACTTCTACGAGGTCATCAGGTAAGGCATATATCCGGGCACCAATCTTTCGAGCAACTGAAATGGCGTATCTTCAAACGACAAGAAAAATATCTTAGTATTTGTTATCTACTATGTTCTCACTTAATATATGTTAATAAAAGAATGAAATATTTTGATAAGATTAACTTTACAAGAAAGTTAATTTTTTTTTTATTTTATAAAAAAAATTTTTTTTTCAATGTTTTTATTTATTTTTGGGACAGAGAGAGACAGAGCATGAACGGGGGAGGGGCAGAGAGAGGGAGACACAGAATCGGAAACAGGCTCCAGGCTCTGAGCCATCAGCCCAGAGCCTGACGCAGGGCTCGAACTCACGGACCGCGAGATCGTGACCCGGCTGAAGTCGGACGCTTAACCGACTGCGCCACCCAGGCGCCCCGACAAGAAAGTTAATTTTGAAAGTCTTTAATCATATTCCCCATTTAAGTTGTACTTAAAAATGTTATAAAGACATAGTAACCTTAAGTGTAAGGATTTAAGAAATTAAAGAGCCACTGTGTTAAACCATAAAAGGCAGGGCGCCTGGGTGGATCAGTTGGATCAGTGCCCAAATCTTGATTTCGGCTCAGGTCACAATCCCAGGATCATGGGATTGAGCCCCAACATCAGGGTCCATGATGAGCGCAAAGCCTGCTTGGGATTCTCTCTCTCCCTTGGCCCCTGTCCCTCTACCCGCCCCCCTCTCTCAAACTAATAACTAACTAAATAAACAAACACACAAGCCAACCAACCAACCATAAAAGGCTTACTTAGCATTGTTTAGCTTGTCCTCTTCAGATAAGTCTTCTCTCTTGATCATTTCTTGACGAACTGCATTTGGTGCGATGGCATCTATTAAGTCTAGGACAGGTAAGCTTGTGCTGATAGATTTGTCCTAGAAAATAAAGAATTGATGAACATTCATAAACATCTTACTTTTAATTTTCATAAATGGCAGACCAGGTCATAACCATATAACTGAGAGCAACATAAATTTTCTTTATACTGAACGTTCGACTTTTCTGCAAACAGCACACATCATAAACCATTTAAAATATGCTTTTCCTTCAGTCTTTACAGAGCTTACATGTAGAGTTGCCACCATATCCAAATAAGGCTTGCAGATGTGACAGTTCCTAAAGTATGCTAACTACAGTATCCATTCTGCAAAAAATAAACAACTTTTGAAAGGGAATAGGAGATGAATTTTAAATTAATAGTTTTGCAAGTTCTAGTAATATATATGTCTTAGACCATGAATTCCTAAGCCTTCACTTAAAATTCAGAAACAAAACTGAAAAATTCAGAAAACAAAAACTGGAAAGGAACTAACATTTACAAAGGCATTATTCTTGTTGCTTTACATGTTCAGCTTGTTTAATTCTCCTAACAGCCTGATAATAAAGAAATTATAATCTCTCTTAGAGAGGAATTAAATGTAGTTCACAGAGCTCAAGTGACTTGTTTACACAACCAGTAAGTACAAAACCAATAACTGAACCCATGACTGTCTGACTCTAATGCCCAAGATCCTCTCCATTTTTGAAGTTACCTCCAAGGTAAACTAAAAATGAACAACTGAATTCTAGTGGATAGATTACTGCAGTTCAAATCAGAAAGCCTGGTCAATTGATTTTACCACTTACCAGTACTTGAAAGAAAAATTACTTGTTCTGTGTCTCAGCTTGAATAGTGGCCACTGTTGCTTGCTTACCTAGAATTTACTCATTCCTTACTACTTTCTCCATCCTAACAGAACCCACATCCATGCCTCCCTCACATGGACATGTGCTTCAAGGAAAGCTGACCCAATCCACAGCTCCAAGGGTGATCCTGAATTAGTCTAGGCCATGCATTCTGGGGGTAGGGTAATAAACTTACTCTTTTTTATGCATAAAGCATAAAGTGTATAAACATACAGTAATATCTATGGCATTAAAATTTCATGGGGAGGAGTATTTAGGAAGAGAACGTCTAAAAAGACTCCTTAGATTAACAAAAACACTAGTCTGAACCAAATAGAGTAATCTCATTTTATTAGCACAGTGATTTAATTTGGGCCTAATTTAATTTAATGTGAGGCCCTTGCTATTTTCTGGAAGAGCTGTGGAAAACCAGAAACCCTCCTCTTGGATGTGAATGAGAGGATGAAACCTTTGTCACAACCAGCAGTTATCCTATAACCAAGTGGAAAACCAGCTTTGGGTGAAATTGGCACTGTAAATGGCAAAGCAGAGATGGACAAAAACCTCAGTCCTACATGAAATTCTTCAAATACTGGCTCAACCAACCCTGAAATCTACGATACCTCTGGATTTCTGCTACTCTGTACCTTTTCTTTTGGTTTAAACCACTTTAAAGTGGGTTTCTGTTACCTGAAGTCAAAAGCAAGCACCGTTGCTTGCTAGGTGTTTGCTAGGCAGCATCCTAATCGCCGCCCTGAGACTGTCACAGGATTCTTGGGACTATTAATATAAGTGAAAGCATCTACTATAGTTCCTAGCCAAATTAATAAATTTTTTGAAAAAAACCATTTGAAGCCATATGAAGAAGGCTACTTTTTTGGGCCCTGATCTATGAGCCACTACATTTATTAATTTTAGAAAAATTTATATTGTTTACTTTCAGGAATGTTCTGTTTTGTGAAACAGATTTTTTTGGGGGCGGGGAATAGAAGTAGAGGGGTAAAAATAATTAGGGTCCTTAAGTCTATTTGATGCTGGTAATCTGGATCTGGTTTTTTTGGCATCTTCCTTATTTCTGAAAATTTTTCCTATTTTTGCCTCAATGTGTGGTCTGCAGGCCACCTACATGAAAACCACCTGACACGCTTGTTAAAAGCACAAATTTATTGCTATACTCAAATTAATGAGTCAGGTTATCTGTGGATGGGGTTAGGAATCTACATTTTTAATACGATTTCTAGATGACTCTAATGTACACCATTATTCTTCCTAAAATTAAACTTAACATTTATGTCATTCTATAATAAATTTTAATTTTCTGTGTACTTCCTCTTCATATAATATTTCTATGATGATTCAAAAACAGACAATTGGTTTAATTGTGCTGTATTTTGATTAGTTATTTACAGATGTGTAAGGTTTTTTGTAAGATTGGGGAAAATTATTTTGTTCTTTTGTTTTTTCAGCTTCATTGAAGTATAATTACCAAATAAAATTGTAAGACATTTAAAGTGTACATCCTGAATATTTGATATACCTATATGTTGTGAAAGGATTACTCCCATTAGTTAATTAACACATCCATCACCTACATATATGTGTGTGTGTGTGTGTATTTTTTTTGTAAAAACATTTAATTTCTATTCTAGCAAATTTCAGTTATACTATATAGTGTTAACTATAGTCACCATGTAATACATAAGATCCTCAGACTTTACTCATAGCTGAAAGTATATAATATTTTGTGGTATTTTATTTTATTTTATTTTGTGGTATTTTAAACATTTCTTCACTTAGATGTAAGGAAACAATGTTTTCATCTATTTCCTTATGGGAAAAACTTTATTGAATTGAATGAAAGATTTAAGTTTCAAGAGTTATATTGGATCCCTTATCTTCCTATTTCCAAGAAAACAGGCCTATCTTTCAACTCTTCTGATCTGTGTATTATCAGTAAAAGACATTTTACTTTTGCAAAGGGGACAGGGCCTATAGTAAAATCATCAGTTTAGCATGTACATTTTCATCATCTTTCCTTAAGTTAATTATAAATAAATTACAAAAGCAAAAATGTCTAGACTCTCAAAGACAGCCTAGAGTTTGGCTTGATTTTCAAGATAATGAATTGTATCATCCCTTTCTCTTAATGTGATACACATTACTATTAGAACATTGCATGCCATTGTTCTTTCTGTCATTCTTGAAAATAGAAGTGCAAACACAGTGATGTGGCAGCCAGAGTTCTCGAAATAGCTTAACAGGAAACTCTCCACATATGATGCCCTTTATATATTGCCATACCAGTAGTGTAGTAAACCCTTTTACTGAGCCCTTAATATGTACCAGGTATTGTTGAGCTCTTTATGTTCATTAACTTATTTAGTCTGACACAAACTCAGAAGATAGGTATTATTAATATCTCCATTTTAAATATGGGGAAACTGAGGAATAGAGAAATTAATAACCTGCCCACAGTCACAAAGACACTGAATGGTGAGCCAGAAGTAAATTCAATTTTATTCATCAAGAGGTGTAGTCCAGCTGTTAGTATAAACTACGAAGGTTTTTACAAAACACATGCCCTCTCATGTTCTCCTTACTCCCCTGGTTTTTATAGTATTGCTGACACCCCACACAGTGATTCCTGTTTTCTTACTGCTTTCTTTACTGAACAGTGAGCACTTTGAGGGCATTATGTAGTCACAGTGACTAGCAAAGCACCTACTACAGGGTAAGCTTTGAATATTTATGAGATGAATGAGCAGTGTGTCACATAACTAATAAGTATCTGAGCTGAAGTCAAATCCAGGGTCATACAACTCTAAAGCCTGGCTTTCAACCTGCAGTTAGATCTGGAAATGAAATCCAGCTTTTCTGCTCAATAGTTGTATGACCGTGGGCAAGTTGTTTAACTTTTATAAAGTTCTCCTTTTTGCTTATAGAATTATTGAGAGAATTAAAAGAAACTGTGTAAAGTGCTTAGCATGGTGACATAGAGCACTCAATGGTAATTATGATTATTGTTATGGCTGATATTCCACTTACTTATCTTCTTTTATTTGTATTTTATTTTAATTCCAGTGTAGTTTGACACAGTGTTATATTAGTTTCAGGTGTGCAATATAGTGATTCAGTAATTCCACGTATTACTCAGTGCTCGTACACTTCCTTATCTTCCTGCTGAGGGAAAATTACTTTGCAACTGAAAAGAGTAAATTTGTCTTTTCTAAATTTCTCAGTATAGCACTGCCTTGATTATAATTAATAGATTCTTACGAGTACCATTTATGGTAGCCTTCAAATATAATGTCTTCTACAGTTGGAAAAAAAAAAAAGCCTCCCCACCCCAACTATTTTTTAGCATTTGCTGCCACATTTCTTAACTACAGTCTCTTTAAAGATTTTATTATTGAGCATCTAATAAATAAATGCCAAGCACATTTGCATTATGTTTCTGTTACTTCGGATCTAAGTACAACTCTCAAGTTTGCCTTTCATTGTGAGTTCTCTCCCTTAAAGGATCTGTGTACTCACATTTTTCAACTATCTCTTCTATTCAACTGATCACCAAGTCTGTATTACCAGTTTTAATATTTCCTTTCATCCAGCTTATTTCCTGAACATTACTTCAAATTCAACAAGCTTAAAATTGAACTCATCACCTTTTCCAGAAAGCAACTGTACATCCTGACATTCCCATTTGTTAGTGTTATCTGTTTTTCAATTACCCAGGCCTAAAACATCAAGTTTTAACTCCTCTCTCTCCTGTGCTTCCTCAAATCAAGAAGCCAAATCCTACCTGTTCTTTTGCAATAGCAAATAACTATCTATTCTTAACATTCCCAGTGCCCACCCTCAACTCCAATCAGATTTTTATCATTTCACACCTGCTTCAGCTTCTTAGGCATTGTCCTAGCATTTACAGCTTTCTTAGTCTAATCCATCCTGCCCACCACATTCAGAAGAGTATTTCTAAAAACAGTCACTTTTCTTACATTAGTCCTTATACCAACACACTTTTATTAAGGCCAGACTCCCCCACAATCTTGACTCAGACTATATCCAGCACTACTCCCTTAGGAACCATCCTCTCCAGCCAAACTATTTCTCCTAACCTTTGACTTGCCTTTATTCAAGATGGACCTTCTTCTAGCTTGTTATGAAAATGCCAATTATGAAAATTTTTTTCTTCAAATAAATGGTGAACACTATGAGGGACAAATTAATTTCTTATATTCTGTATCTTTTTCTTTACCTATAAATGTTACTTAATAGTAAAAGCTTAATAAGTATTTGTTTCTAAATATTTTATTATTGTATTTGACTTAATTATATACATGCTTATTATTTTTCATCAACTAATGTACAAATGTGTAAAATTTCATTACAACAACTTTGATAACTATCAATTAGAGAATTTTATACGTCCCCTTTCCTGTTTTACATTTTTAAGTTGTATTTTATGCCTAAAATATACAAAAACAAATCATGGACTGAAAATTCTTGTGTTTTTTTTTTTTTTTTTTTTTTAACAAGCAACAACAAAAACTCAAAGTCATTAGTTCCTTCCAAGATGGCAAAAAGAGAAACACACTTGAACTAGGACTCAGGTAACATCTCTGACTTATTCTAGTTGTCATGTTAAAATCCCTTTGGGGCTCACTATTTAGTAAAAAATTGAATTTATCAATTTCTGAAATTTTTCCTGCTCTAAAATGTTGTTAAGCATATAGAACAAAGCCAAAGAAAAAACTAAAGATGGATAGATAACTCTTAGGAGAGCTTAGGGGTTCATCTGTTTGCACTTTAATCACTAAAAAAAAATTTGCTGATTTTTCACATATTTTTCACATAATAAAAGCACAAACACAAGGCTCACTGAATGAATGTGTACAAGCAGACATGCTTAGTTGTAGATAACATCACCTTGCATGCAAAAGCGAAACACAATGGAAATGCATGAAAATTAGTGGGTGTGTATGTACAGATTACGTTTTAAGTGATTTATGAATCATCCACAAATGCTCAAAAGTGAGTGTTAAGTGCCATTATGAAGCCAGATAACAAGATATTTTTTTTCCTACCAGTTTTCTCAATTCCCACTTGAATCGGTTTGGCTGGCTCTGTTATGCCTTGGAAATGATGTCAATACAATTCTGAGACTGCTGCTAGGGAGCACAAAACATTATAGGTCCTATATAAACAATGGTTTTTTAATCTTTCTTTTTCATTTGACAATTGGGTTTTTTGGCTCTATTCTATTTTTTTTAAGATTAGATGACCAGAGTTGATAATATTAATCTGCATTTATACTCAATACGACAACCAGTCAAAAACATAAGAGTTCAAACTATACTTTTGCTTTACACATGCCAAATAACTAGCAGGCCTAAGTTCATAAATTGTGTTTCTGAGATATAATGTTAATGTAATTCTGAATCTAAACCAATGTAATTTCTAATAAAAATTCCTTCCTACACTTAATTTCTTACAAAAACAAAATTTTAAAATAGCTTTTGATTACCTTGAAGCTGGAAATAGAAGTATGTTTTTTTGCACTTTTAAGCGTCTGATTGACCCATTTAATAATAATTTCATCATTTACTTTTTCACCTTCTCCAAGATCTGACAACACATTCAATGTGTACCTATAACAGAAAAGATGTACATTTGACAGTGAAAGGGGAGAGAAAAGAGGTGAAATTTGCTCTCACATCATTTATATCAACATTTAAATATTTAAGAAACATTTTGGTTCTTATAAATATTTCTAATTTTACTCTGCTATTTGCACTTAGTCACATTCTAAAGTTACAAAGCTCAGTAATCAGAAACAAAAACTACCATATGGTATTTTTTAAAAAACAACCCCTTACAAAGCAGTTTAATAAAAGTGATTAGTTTTAGAGATTGACCCACTTAAGAAAAAATTTTTTTTAATTTATTTATTTTTGAGAGAGAAACAGAGAGAAACAGAGCTTAAGTGGGGCAGGGGCATGAAGAGAGGGAGGCACAGAAACCAAAGCAGGCTCCAAACTCTGAGCTGTCAGCACAGAGCCCAACGTGGGACTCGAACCCACAGACTGAGAGATCATGAACTGAGATGAAGTCACACACTTAACCGACTGAGCCACCCAGGCACCCCTAGATTGACCCACTTTTATTTCATTTTATTTATTTAAAAAACACTTTAAAAAAAATTTTTTTTTAACGTTTATTTATTTTTGAGACAGAGAGAGACAGAGCATGAACGGGGGAGGGGCAGAGAGACAGGGAGACACAGAATCGGAAACAGGCTCCAGGCTCTGAGCCATCAGCCCAGAGCCCGACGCAGGGCTCGAACTCACAGACCGTGAGATCGTGACCTGAGCTGAAGTCGGATGCTTAACCTACTGAGCCACCCAGGTGCCCCTAAAAAAAACTTTTTAATGTTTATTTTTGAGAGAGAGAGACAGAGACAGAACATGATGGGGGGAGGGGCAGAGAGGGAGACACAAAAACGGAAGCAGACTTGAGGCTCTGAGCTGTCAGCACAGAGCCCGAGGTGGGGCTCAAGCCCACAAACCGTGAAATCATGACCTGAGCCACAGTTGCACTTTTAACAGATGGAACCATACAGGCGCTCCTAGACTGAACCACTTTTAAACAAAATATATTATCAACAGTAAGTCATTTAAAAATATATTTTGCATTGTATATTTCTTGTTACTCTTTTTTAAAATGTTTATTTATTTTTGAGAGAAAGAGAGCATGCAAACATGCGGAGGGGGAGAGGGGTAGAAGGAGAGGTAGAGAGAGAATCCCAAGTGGGCTCCAGGCTGTTAGTACGGAGCGCAGTGCCGGGCTGGATCTCATGAACCAGGACATCATGACCTGAGCCGAAATCAAGAGTCAGCTGCTTAACCGCCTGAGCCACCCACTTAATTGACTGAACCATCCAGGCCCCCCTGTTTTTTATTCTTCAAAAATAGATAAAATACTAGTTCATATGACTTGTTGAAGGAAAAAGTGTTGCTATAAACATATCAGCTTTTACCTTCTCATCAGCTGCCATACCAATGCCAGAGTAAGTGTTGCATTCCCTTCATTTAGGTCCTGCCCAGCAATGCCAACCAAGGAGAATTTAGCCTTATTCTTCCCAAGCTCCACTGCATAGTTACAGTTTTCGATCTACAAATAATAAGTAAAAGTTTTAGTATAAAAACGGGTTTTAAAACTATATCTCTTGAATATGCTAGCCTTGTTCAGTTATCTGAAAAATAATTATGAAGATATCTTTAGTTTATATGACAGAATATCATTTCATAATAACACTGAAATTAAGGAAATAATTATTATTCCCATTTTACAACTATTCCCATTTTATAGCTGAAGATATCAGAGCTCTGAGGAGTATGCATTTTTTTAAAATACAAGGAGACAATAATTTTCAATTCTTTCTTTTTCCTAATAATCATATTATACTATAGATTCAGTCTACGTAATGAGAAATGTATCCTATAGAAATGCACAGAATTAAAAAGAAATTGAATAGATTCCTAATTTGTAGAAAATAGCATCAAAGTCCTGATTATGTAACAGTGTGAACAGGAGAGAGAAAAACCAACATATTTGCCACAGATACCTGTTTCATCGGGAGAATTTTCTAGCAAATTATAATAATAATCACTTAGGTGTAAAATGTGTTTCAATGATGGGCTGTCTGTTTTATAGTTAGTTTGACCAAAATTCTTAAGGGAAATGATGGGGAGAAGGGTGCTCAGGGTTACTAGAGGCCTAACATGTTGATTCGACCACAATGAAAGGTTACCTGGAAATGGATGCTACCATTAGGGAAAAGATGTGTTCTATTTTTTGGCAACAGTTGATTCCAAATTGGCAAAACCTCTAAGATCTGGAGAGGTACCAACTAGAGAAAGAGTAAGAAGTGCAGCTTTCCTATGTTTATGGTACTACTAAAGACTCTTAAAATGGATCTGCTCTCTGAGGATGTAAATATAGAAAGTTAAGAGCACTGGGCCAAGAACTGAGCCTTGGAAATTCCAGAGGTGTCAGGCTAAAACATGAAGAACCTGTGAGAGGTAAGAATAAACACAAAGAAAGCAAGAAAAAATTGGAGAGTGCAGTTTAATGGAGTTAAGGGGAGAAATGATTACCAAGCACTGCAAACACTTTAGAAACATGAATCTTAGATCATTGGGAAAATGAGAAAAATTACACAATAGGATACAGGGTTCCAAGTGAAAAGAAATACTGAAAAAATAATGAAAAAAGACTATTTAAGTGGCACAACTCTGTGAACTTTACAAATGAAGTAAAGTGATGTCTGCTGATGAATGCCCAAAGTCTATAAAATTAGACTCTGTGATACTTTGTTGGGTAGGTACTCCTTCATTTTTTAAACATTTTAAATTTATTACAGGTGTTATGTTTCATTCTATAAATAGCTAGTATATGGTGAAAGGAAGAATTTTACATAATCACTTGTGACATCGCCTATTTCAAATTCCAGATAAAATGAGTAGTTTGTTTTCCTGTTATATTTTGCATCTGCTTACTCCTAAAGAAACTAGAAAAAGAACAAACACCATAGTTAATAGAAAGAATGAAAATAATAAATATCAGAACAGAAATAAATGATATAAGAGAATAAAAACAAAAATAGAAAAGATCAAAGAAACCAAGAGTTGGTCTTTGAAAAGGTATACACAATTGATAAACCTTTATCCAGACTCTTCAAGAGAGAGGAATCAAATAAATAAAGCCAGAAATGAAAGAGAAGTAATAACTGACACCACAGAAACACAAAGGATTGTAAGAGACAACTACATAAATCATACGCCAAAAAATTGAACAACCTAGAAAAAATGGATAAATTCCTAGAAATATACAATCTTACATAAACTGAATCAGGAAGAATTCTGAACAAATCAGTTAGTAGTAATAAAATTAAATCAGTAATCAAAAATCCCCCAACAAACAAAAGTGCAGGACCAGATGGATTCACAGGTGAATTCTACCAAATATTTAAAGAAGAGTAATACCTATTTTTCCAAAACTATTCCAAAAAAAAAAAAAAAGAAAAAGACAGGAAATAACAAGTGTTGGTTAGGATGTGGAAAAAAAGGAATGTTTGTACACAGTCGGTGGGAATGTAAATTGGTGCAGCCACTGTGGAAAATAAGTATGGAGGGTCTTCAAAATATTAAAAATATAAACACCATACAATCCAATAATTCCATTACTGGTATTTACACAAAGACAATGAAAACACCAATTCAAAAAGATCTATGCACTCTTATGTTTATTACAGTTATTATTTACAAAAGCCAAGATATGGAAGTGCCCATCAGTAGATGGTACAAAGAAGATGTGGTACCTACATACAATGGAATATTAGCCATAAAAAAGAATGAGATCTTGCCTTCTGCGACAATATGGACAGACCTAGAGGGTATTATGCTAAATGAAATAAGTCAGCCAGAGAAGACAAATATGATTTCACATATATTTAGACTCTAAAAAACAAGTGAGCAAAAACAAACAAAATAAATGCAAAAAAAAAATAAATACAGAGAACTGGTGGTTGTACAGGGGAGGAGGGGGATGGATAAAAAGGGTTAAAGAGAGTAGGTAATACAGGCTTCCTGTTATGGAATGAACTGGTCACTGGGATGAAAGATACAGTATAGGGAATATAATTAATGGGACTGTAATAGCATTGTATGGTGATAGATGGCAATTATACTTGTGGTGAGCATAGTATAGTTGTCCAATCATTATGTTGTACACCTAAAACTACTGTAACATTGTGTGTCAACTATACCTCAATTAAAAGAAAAAATTTGCATCTGACATTTTGATTTTGAAACATTACATAAAATTAGTTAACAAAATTTTCTGAATTCTACTCACAAAAGAATTACAGGCAAATCAAATAACATGTTAACTGTAGGTGGTCCAATCCCTAGAAATACTGAAAAATATAAATATAAATCTCTTATAATTACACTACCCATTTACTTCACTATTATGATATAGTCCCTTTAACAAATAATTTAATTATAAAGTCTATACATACATACTCATTCTAGAGATTTGAAGAATAGAAGTCCTTTTTGAATGTGTGTGTGTATTTTAAACAAATTTGATTCCTATGTATATATGCAATTTTGTATCCTGTTCATTTCCATGTCACTATTATTAAAACACTAAAAATACTACTACTTTTTAATGGTATATTTTACTTCATCATATGGGTTTTCTAGTTTTTTTTTTTTCCTCTATAAACATTGCTAAGATAAGCAATTTGGTATACAACTTCTTGTCTGACTGATTATTTCATTAGAAAAGATAATAAGAAGTGACACCATTAAGTCAAAGGACTTTTTTGAAGATAGCGATCAGTATTACCAAACTGATTCTAGAAAAGTTATATAAATGTAATACTTTCTCTAATATTGGATGCAATGTAATCCAATTGTTTATTTGAATTGCATTTTTAAAAACTGTTTACTTTTGAGAGAGACAGAGCATGAGCGGGGGAGGGGCAGAGAGAGAAAGAGACACAGAATCTGAAGCAGTCTCCAGGCTCTATGCTGTCAACACAGAGCCCAACTCGGGGCTCAAACCCACGAACCTACAGGACCATGACCTGAGCTGAAATCGGATGTTTAGACTGAGCTACCCAGGTGACCCTGAAATTGCATTTCTTTATTGCAGGTACAAAGTTTTCATAAGTGTATTATCCATCATTCTTTTTCTGTGAACTGTTCATTCACATTGTTCAAGTTCACATTTTCCTATTACAATTTTAGTAATAGCAATTGAGTTTCAGTAATTAATTTGTATGGACTACTTACATGTTAAGAATATTAACTACTTACCATAGTTGTTGCAAATAATTTACCAAGTTTATTGTTTTTAATTATGATGCTTATTTTTGCACAGAGATGTTTTAAATTTATATGTAATCTATTATATCAATTTTTTGTAGTTTTTTAAATCATTCCAAGAGTAATCATTTTTTTATTACATTTAATCCTTTAATTGTTTACCTTAATCCATTTGGAATTCATTCTGTTTGGTTAATGGTGAAGACCACTTTTTCCCCTAACAAAGTAGTTAACCAGTTGTTCTGGCATCATTTTTTGGGTGATCTTTCCTTTCCCTATTATCAAATTTAGCAAGAATCTTGTCATATATTAACTTCTTATATTTTAGGTTTCTAGACTACTCTATTCCGTTTCATTCTTATATATGTATTAAACTATTTCAATTATTTTAGCTTTATAATAAAATTATATATTTTTTCTAACACCTCCTGCCTCTATTCTCAGAAAATGTTCTTGATGTTTTGGGCCTGTTTCTTCTTCCGTCGGAATTTTAGAATAACTTTATCAATCCCAACCTGCAACACACGTATATATGCCCATATATACACAAAAGGAGACTTAATGGATTTCTAACTGGAATTATTTTCCACCTATAAATTAATTTGCAAAAATGTACTATCTTCATAAGATTTAATGTTTCTATACAGGAGTATGGTTATATTTCCATTTATTCAACTAGAGATAGTTTTTAAATCATGAGGATGCAGATCAGTTTCAAAATAGCCATACTTATAAATTATAGCAATGTGAGTTCATAATTTGTATTATGTATTCAAATTATTCATACTTTAAAGGATAAAGTTAAAATACAAAAATTTTAAAGTCCTACAAAATTTTACTTTAGAAAGCAAATAATCCTGATACAGACGGTAAAAAGGAAAAGCAAAAACAAAACTAAAGTTGAATATTAAAGCAGCAATTCAAGAGGACAGACATGAACATGAAGGACACCACACATCCCCTATTTGAGGAAGAATACTGGAAGACAACCACTTCTCTTTATCATTCATCTACCACTGATAGTCTCCCACCGACTGTAATCAAGTCACTGTCCTGCCCAAAAATGTTTAATCGCTTCCCATTGTTTCTAGTGTAAAGCACAAGCTCAAGGTTCTCAACATCTGGCTCCAATCAAAATTTTTAGCGTTCATACTTCTTACCTATCGGAATCCTCTGTTATAGCTAACCTATTCTCCCCAATTCCCAGAAACGCATTTTATATTTTCCCATCACTATTCCTTTTCCTCATCCTCAGCCCCTCTCCAGTCCCCTTCTCACAAAATTCTATCCATTTCTCAAACTCGTATCTCAGATTACACCTCCTGCATGAAGCTTCTCATAATAAGCGTGGCCTGTGGCCTTTTCTTCCTTAGAACTCATATTTACTTCTATGTATTCTGCACTATATTGTAGTTGTTTACACACATATCTAATTTTTTAGGCTTCTTGAGGACCATGCCTTGTATTATTTTGTACCCTACACTGCACTGTACAGGTAGTAGGTAATCAATAAATATCTGTTGAAAGATATTAACAAAATAACCAGTAAAGATTTAGCAAGTTCTGATGTTTATAAAACAGGAATGCACTTATGATGTAGCTCAAAGAACATTACGTACTACAACCTGTTAAAGATAAAAACGGTAAATTGGCCATACGTTTGTGGGTCTAGTTCTGGGGTTTCTATTCTATTCCATTGGTCTATGTGTCTGTTTTTGTGCCAATACCATGCTGTCTTGATGATGACAGCTTTGTAGTAGAGGCTAAAGTCTGGGATTGTGATGCCTCCTGCTTTGGTCTTCTTCTTCAAAATTACTTTGGCTATTCGGGGCCTTTTGCAGAACTAGACCCACAAACGTATGGCCAACTCATCTTTGACAAAGCAGGAAAGAACATCCAATGGAAAAAAGACAGTCTCTTTAACAAATGGTGCTGGGAGAACTGGACAGCAACATGCAGAAGGTTGAAACTAGACCACTTTCTCACACCATTCACAAAAATAAACTCAAAATGGATCAAGGACCTGAATGTGAGACAGGAAACCATCAAAACCCTAGAGGAGAAAGCAGGAAAAGACCTCTCTGACCTCAGCCATAGCAATCTCTTACTCGACACATCCCCAAAGGCAAGGGAATTAAAAGCAAAAGTGAATTACTGGGACCTTATGAAGATAAAAAGCTTCTGCACAGCAAAGGAAACAACCAACAAAACTAAAAGGCAACCAACGGAATGGGAAAGATATTTGCAAATGACATATCGGACAAAGGGCTAGTATCCAAAATCTATAAAGAGCTCACCAAACTCCACACCCGAAAAGCAAATAACCCAGTGAAGAAATGGGCAGAAAACATGAATAGACACTTCTCTAAAGAAGACATCCGGATGGCCAACAGGCACATGAAAAGATGTTCAGCGTCGCTCCTTATCAGGGAAATACAAATCAAAACCACACTCAGGTATCACCTCACGCCAGTCAGAGTGGCCAAAATGAACAAATCAGGAGACTATAGATGCTGGAGAGGATGTGGAGAAACGGGAACCCTCTTGCACTGTTGGTGGGAATGCAAATTGGTGCAGCCACTCTGGAAAGCAGTGTGGAGGTTCCTCAGAAAATTAAAAATAGACCTACCCTATGACCCAGCAATAGCACTGCTAGGAATTTATCCAAGGGACACAGGAGTACTGATGCATAGGGGCACTTGTACCCCAATGTTCATAGCAGCACTCTCAACAATAGCCAAATTATGGAAAGAGCCTAAATGTCCATCAACTGATGAATGGATAAAGAAATTGTGGTTTATATACACAATGGAATACTACGTGGCAATGAGAAAAAATGAAATATGGCCTTTTGTAGCAACGTGGATGGAACTGGAGAGTGTGATGCTAAGTGAAATAAGCCATACAGAGAAAGACAGATACCATATGGTTTCACTCTTATGTGGATCCTGAGAAACTTAACAGGAACCCATGGGGGAGGGGAAGAAAAAAAAAAAAAGAAAGAAAAAGAGGTTAGAGTGGGAGAGAGCCAAAGCATAAGAGACTGTTGAGAACTGAGAGCAAACTGAGGGTTGATGGGGGGTGGGAGGGAGGAGAGGGTGGGTGATGGGTATTGAGGAGGGCACCTTTTGGGATGAGCACTGGGTGTTGTATGGAAACCAATTTGACAATAAATTTCATATATAAATAAAAAAAAAAAAAAGATAAAAACGGTAAAAGTGTCTGGCTGAGAAAACTGTCTTCATGTTTCCAAACATTTATTAAAGCACACTTATAAAAGGCCTAGTAAGCTTAACACATTTTGGGTTGAATCAGAGTCATGGAGACAGACCACAAATTACCAAGCTTTATGAAACTCCAAATCCTCTGGTTTATATTAGAACAATAATAACACATATTTGGTGATTATCTCATTCACCTTCTTCATGTTCCCTCCAAGAGCAGGATAAGGAGGTTTGTTGACATGGCTCCAGTCGACTGGCACACGGATCATTTCATAGAGCTGAAAGATCACTAAAGCATCTGCAAGGTCACTAAAACAAGAGGAAAAGATGATGAAGGAGGAGGAATTTTATTAAGCACAATGGAGACAGGCTTAGGTCTTCAAAAATACAACAGGGTCATTTAATGCTTAAAAAAAATGACAGGATGTATCATATAACCCAGAACTTCTAATCTAGGAATCTGTCCAAAATTTTTTCTAAATGTTTACAAAGATACATGTACAAAGACATTCATTGCAACAGTATTCATACGTTTGGAAGCAACTTAAATGCCTGGCAATAGCGGGCTGTTGAATAAACTATCCACACTATTGACTCCTGGACCACCATGAAAAATAAGGTATATCTCTATGTACGGACATGAAAAGTTTTACAAGACATATTATATTCAAAAAAGCGAGTGGCAGAACACTACATGCAATTTACTATGTATAAAATTTATTTTCAAAATCGAGAGTATTTAAGTATCTATATGTGCTATGGACTGTTAATAGCAATTACCTCTGGGCAGGAAAAAAGGAATAGAGGAGATATAAAGAAAGTACCATCATGTTTTATTTTATTCTACATACATACTTCCTGAAACTTGTACAGTGAGAATAAGTGCATGTATTACTTACATATGATTTTTAAAACTTTTTAAAAATTCATAAAAATCGCAATAGCTACAAAGTAGGCAGCTGTTCACGTTAAATAATGAAGGTTAAGAGGAAAGAATTTATGAGCAAGTAGGCGTTCTTAAAGTAAGAATAGTAGTATTTTGGATTCAGAAAAACACATTCTTCTGAAGTGCTCAAAGTATATCCGTTGAGCCTGTTTTCAATTCTGTATGCTAAGGATGTAAAGCAACAGCAATTGATTTTTTTAAATTGCTAGCTCTATGATGTATTGCATGGCTTTTCTCCCTCAACAGCTTGTTCACGGAGTTGTTTTGCTAAGATTCATATGACAGTTTACTTTGCAACTCTGAGCACACACCTATGGCAATGAAGGGGACTGGGCTCTGTGCTGAATGATAGAAGAATAAAGTCTATTATGAAGGTAATTAAGAGCTGACTGGGCTATTTATAAAAGCGCACGGAAAATTTTGTATAAAAAAAATTTCTAAAGGGGCACCTGGTTGGCTCAGTCAGTTAAGCACCAACTCTTGATTTTGGCTCAGGTCATGATCTCACGATTCATGAGTTTGAGCCTCACATTGGTCTCTACACTGACAATGCACAGCCTGCTTGGGATTCTCTCTCTCCCTCTCTCTCTCTGCCCCTCCCCTGCTCACACTCTCTCTCAAAATAAACAAACATTTAAAAAAAAAAAAAGCTTTTTAAAAATAAATAAATTACTAAAGTATTTGTATTGGTTCTGGACTCTCCTCTATTTCATGAATTTTTCTTTTTTACTTTAAATTAATTCATTTTTCTATTTAGTATGGTATCATTATTCATATTTTGCAAATAGGGAAACTGAAGCCCAGACAGTTTGAAATGATTTCCAGAGAATTCAAGATGCTTTCCTGAACCAACTTTTTAAAGTTTATTTATTTATTGAGAGAGAGAGAGAAAGAGAGAGAGAGAGAGAACAAGTAGGGAGCAGCAGAGAGAATGGGAGAGAGAATCCCAAGCAGGTTCTGTGCTGTCAGCAGAGAGCCCAATGTGGGGCTCGATCCTACAAACTGTGAGATCACATGACCTGAACCAAAATCAAGAGTCAGATGCTCAACCAACTGAGCCACCCAGGCAACCCTCTTTTGCGTTTTTAAAGGCAGGCTGGTAGATCCTATAATAAAGAAAGAAGAAAGGTTTCCTCTTATCCAAACCTAGAAAGACACATTGTTAGCACTACCAGAGAGTGTGGGAAATGATTCAGTAAAATATTTTCTTAGTCCTACCAATGTTGATAATGTGTTGTCATTTTTGAACAAGAAAAGACAAGATAAATTACAATTACTCATAAAAAGTTATTTCTATAAATTAAATTAAAATATACACAACAAATTACAGAATAATTGAGGTAGATTTTGGCAAAAATAGAAAGTGAATTATAGTTAAAAATACTGATATAATGATAAGAACAATTTGTAAAACATCACTATTCTGTTACAGTTGAAATAATTTATTATTTTTCTCCTTTTAAAGTTTATTTATTTATTTTGAGACAGAGAGAGTACAAGCCAAGAGAAGAGAGAGGGAGAGAGGGAATCCCAGACAGACCCCACACTGTCAGCATGGAGCCCGATATGGGGCTGGAACTCACAAACCGTGAGATCATGACCTGAGCTAAAATCAAGAGTGGGATGCTTAACTGACTGAGACACATAGGCGTCCCTGAAACAATTTATTATTTTTCTCATCAGTAATTATGAAAGAGTAAGATGGATTATCTTTACCAAAGGTAAAGTTGGTTGCTTATGTCATCAAAAATTATAACTAATATTGTCATATTCTGGTCTTTTTAAAATAATACTTTCCTTAAATATCCATCGTATTGCCAATCCCTAGCATTCTGAATTTCGAAATGTTGGTTAAAATTCTCGTGATCTTTAGAAAATGTTCTAATGTAAACATACCTGTGGTTTGAAACTAGAAAAGTTGGACTCTGGCCATTAAGCTAAACACAATAAAATATTTACCTGTACAAATGATTAATATATGGGTTGACCCCCAAGGAATTCATCCAGTTCCGAAATGTCCTCTCTTCCTTGCTCTCTCCTAGAGTAGACACAATTTCATACTGATGATTCAGGACAAAAGGCATCAAAGAATATGTTTTAAACCATCCCAGCAGGTTCAAACTAGCAATACATATTTTGCTGTGGTTTCTGTGATACTACAATTTCTTGGGAGTTAGGGGAGGGGGAACCTCTTATTGCCAAAGTCCCTTTTTGCCCTCTGTCTAGAAGACTTCCATTTGCTCTAAATTTCTCTATCTAGAGTCCTAACTTGATGTCTGTGAACTACTGAGTTATGGGTTTCTCTGTCCAGAAAGTAACAGAGAAACTTACATGGTCATATCTGTAGTTTTTATATGCAAAAAGAATTGGCTAAAAATTAATGAAACAAAATCTTTTAGCAGTCAAGGCAACATAGCAGTCAAGGCAACAAAAGCTATGCCTTTCCCAATGCAGTGTTTCCGAATTTGTATAGGTTTTGGTTTTACACAGAGAAGTTTCTGGACACACAAACCTACATTTTCATCACAGCAAACAGCAATAAAGGGGAGAGGCAATTACAGATAATATAAAAATAAGCAGTGAAGCGGGATCCTGGGTGGCTCAGTCAGTTGAGCATCCAACACTTGATTTCGGTTCAGGTCATGGGATCACACCCTGTGCTGAGTGTGGAGCCTGCTTAGATTCTCTCTCTCTCTCTCTCTCTCTCTCTCTCTCTCTGCCCCCTCCCCCACTGGCACATGCTCGCTCTCTCTCAAATAAAAAATTAAATTAAAAAAATAAGCAATGAAGGGATATAACTATTTTACAGGCTTACTGAGTTATTTTAGATTGTTACTACTGAAATTACATGAGGGACACAGCCCCACACACAGGGTGCTAAGACAAAGACATCACAATTAAGTCCCTAGGTCTCAAAGATCACCTCAGTAAGAAACTCCAGCAGGCACTGTTATTTAACCTGTGATTACCTAACCTCCCTGATCATCCCCTTCATAGCAGTGCTCATACCATTTATAAGGAAAACATGAGCTATAGTGTACCACACATTGGGCAGACAGCAAGATGGACTCTCCCTGCCATGTCTACACTCTAGTCATCCCCTAGATTACAAACAGTCCTAAGTGACTATCTGCAATATTATTTGTTTTCAGCAAAGGTAGGGGACAATGCAATGGTCTAACCTACATCTCATCACTCCTGAAAAGCTAGAACATTTACACCTCTCATCACCTCTAAACCATAGGCAAGTTCAGGTCACTCTCCAGACTTTGACTCATGTGGGATTCCCAGGATGATTTGGCATTCTACATCTATAACTGTCTCAGCTTCAGGGCCCATTCCAGTAGAGCCATCCCTGCAGTCATCTTCAGACTAAGTGCTACAGATAGTATAAACCTGCATACCTAGAAGAGCAACCAAACCTTGTAAATTCTAAAGGATTCTGGGTTGTTTTTTCGTTTTTTTTGGTTTTTGTTCTTTTTTGTGACAGCTGTTCAGGAAATAATCTGTCCACTGTATTTTTATTTGATTTTCTACATTAATACCTAACAGCTTTCCCAGAATCTACTTTAATTCTTGCCCTATTAAATGATATAGCCATATAATTTCTTAAATTTTGTTTTCTCGGCCTGCATAAAAGGTAACTGGCCAGTCTGTTGTATCTGCCACTATCACTTTATGATAAATAACCTATGTGAAAAAGTTTTTAAAAAGTTAACCAAGTTAAACTAAATATTCCCAGACACCATGCTTGCCTGCTTATAGGAGTTATTAAACAACTGCAAATTAAGTATCTGACTTTCCCTAAAGCGACATAAATATAAACATACCATCATCAACAGTTTGATACATGTGACTTGGATTTACCTTTCAGTTGTTTCTTTATTACAATCTATAATAGATTTCTTTCTAGTAATTAGAGGATTTTTGCATTATTTCCTTCCAGGAAAATCCAAGTTCTGTTTTAAAATTACAAACATTGACAGTGTAACAATAGTCTAATTTTTAATTGAAACAATATCCAAACTCTGCTGAACCTGATAATACAGCAAATAATATTAAAAAGATACTCATATTTTGACTGAGTGCTGAAACTGTCATAAGCTTCAGGGGTTTGTATTTCTTCCCACTGTTCTCTACTAATTATAGTTATTATTTTAATTTCTTATGCCTGGAAAGTAAAATAGATTATACATGTGAGCATTTATTTATCTAATACCATTTCCAGTTGTCTTGGTAAATAAATGCTCAAAGCCAGAAGCACTATGCATTTGTGCAAGAGCCATGGTAAAGCATTACAAAAACATATGTATTCCAGATTGTAAGGGTTGTCTGTATTGCAGACAACTAAAGCAATCTTAGAAGTAAAATCTTAATTGCTGATATAAAAGATAGAAAGAACTATAAGACATTTCATTTTCAGGGTCAAACTTATCTGCAATTGAAAAAGTTTCAGAAAAACATAATATATTACAAGCAGACTACTAAGAGGAAAGAAAAGGAACTAACATATATTTAACACTCACTAAATGTGCTAAGTGATATGTTAAGTGTTTTCCTCTTCCCAACCTGACTATTACTGAGCACATATTGTATGCTCAACCCTTTCATTCATGAAAGGTCATTTTAACCTGCTCTGTAATTCTTCAAAATTAGTATTATTAATCTGTTTTTACAGATGAAAAAACCAAGGCTGACATAAGTCACTCGGATACTAAATGGTGGACCCATAGTTAGAACAAAGTGTAATTCAGTGGCCTATATATTTTCTATCACCACCAATGGATTCTGAGATTCAGAATTTGGCTCAATTTAATGTGAAGTTTTTATATTTAGTTGGGCTTTTAATTTTCTCAATTCAATACAAAGTTCTTTGCCAATGAGGACATACTAATATATGAATATGGGATGTGATAAGGTCAAGCTTCAAATTTCATAAGGATCTATAAAAAATTTATAGAGGAAAAATTCCAATGACAGTCAAAGTTACATACATTTTTGGCAAATGTATCAGGATATACATATGTTATAAATAAAGATGATTGATAAATATTTCCCATAGTATCTTCTTATATAAATAGAGTAAATACTAATGGAAATATTTAGCAATCCTATTCACACTGAAAAATTCCAAAAGCATGCTGAACACTAGCAAAAGAATTCAAACATGACAAATAGGAGAGCGAGCAAGTTGGAAAAGATATCTAGCAAGAATTCAGTGACTATAAAAAGCAGATCATATTTAATATGCCACTCTAAACAATGCCTTCTATTGTAAGATACAGAGGGATTTTGAAATTTTCCAGACTGATAAAAACTTAGCAGTCTCCCTTTTTATTTAATTTTTTTTTTAAGTTCTAATCCCTCACCCTAAATGTCTCTGCTGAAAGATCTACACTTTCATCTATGCTCCCTCTCAAGTACAAATCTATGTAAAGAATATAGTCTTTATTTTACGGACCTCAGGAAGAGTGAACTGAATTAATCATATTCCTCAAAGAATATATTTATTAAATCTGAAACTTTTTTCATTAATCAAAAACATGTAATTATAAAGCATCAAGGAAATGGACCTCTGGTTGTGGCAGTCAAAGAGAAGAACATGAAACTGATTTCTCAGTCTATCTCCCCAGGGAGGGAAGGGAGTACGGTGGGCGACCTGAGAGAATGAGCACTGCAACATCGAATTCTCCCCGCCAAGAATCCCTACTTGAAGACTGCCTTCTCCAAACCAGGGCAACTAGTGAGAATATTTTAGGATCAGTCCCTAGCTCTGAATGCTGCCATTGTTTTTACCTTTAGTTCTGATACTACTGTGGGTTTGGGTGTATCTGTGAGAGTGTGAGAATGAGAGAAGAAGAGAAGAGAGGCTAGGAAACAAAGATGGGGACAAAGCACTAGATGGTGAGAATGTTTTTGTTGTTATGATTCATATATTGTAAGCTTCAATGACATTCAAGAAATGTACCATAGCTAAATAATACCAAAAAAAAATGTTATAGAACCTAAATAGATCCTTTCAAAGATTACTTGTGTTGAAAGGTAAGTTTGTTTATTCACTGGAGAGGGATAAAGGCTTTACATCATGAAATCCAATTGTCAAAACTGATTTTAAATGTTTTTACAACTATAATATAGAAGGCAAATTCGGTGGAGAGTTTACATAATCAAACCTTGCTCTGATATTCTAAGTAAGTTTCATTTGTGTTTCTTCCTTGTCATCATTCTTTAGGCATATTAAGAGAGAAAAAACACAGCATGAACAATGCAAAAAATAAATATCAACTCAGATAGAAAGAATAAATAGTACTAATACAAAGAATTTCAGAATGAATACATTTAGAGTATAGAAAAGTACTAAATACAGTACCTACATTAGGAGGGGTCAAATCTGCATTTCATGAAGCAAAATAGGAAAGTATTATAAATTATGAGACAGATAACAGTAGCCCACACATGACAAGTAATGAATATTTAAAAATTTTTCATGTACATTAAAAACATTAAAAAGAGAACAATACTGGAGTCAAACTGTAGCTTTCAAAGGAGAAAAAAAGCTACAAAATGATTATTTTTTCCAATAGATAATTCATTGTCCATATTGGTGGTGGAGTTATGTGGTCATTTAAGAGACTATTTTAAATGTATGATAGTTTTCACTAAACTCTTATGCAGAAATGACAGACAAGTAAGATTTACCCCAGCATTCTCTCTGAACCAAAACCAATAACCACTTTCCCTATTTGAACGTTTTAATGGATGCACATGCCTACACACAGTAAACTTCATCTCCCACCATCATTCCCTACCTCTGACACTGAAGCAGGTCAACACCACAAGAAGATACATACAGTGAAGCAATTTAAGGCAAAAAGAACATACCTTCCAATAAATTCATATCGATGTCATTATTATCGGGCTTATGGAGGCATGGGTATGTGTTAAACAGATTAGCTACAAAAGCTAAATTAAGTTTAGGATTGCCTGAAACCACATCTGCAGGAGTAACAAACTGTCTGCAGCCCAGTTTATCTGCTTCTTGGAGCATGAATCCAGCACGCTTCAGGTCATTTTTCTCCTAAATAACAAAATAAGACAAAAATGGTCAAACTTTTGATTGGCATAACTGTTTACTGATAGACATATTTATAAGCGATCACGTTTCTGGAAATATATTAAATGACAGGTCAAAATAAGGTCAGAATGTGCAGAAATTCTAAATCAATTTCTCTTGAGTTTTCTTGCTGGGATCAGAGGAATAGTTCTCCCTCATTGCTGCAATACTCAACAAAACTCTCAAATATCATATCAAACAGCTCCTACTGGTCAAATTATTGATAATTTGGTCAAGGCCATATACTGGAATGCCTTTTGGCTAAGAGGCTTAGTTGTCTCAACCATTCTACCCTGAATAATATTTTCAATAAATTCTTTTCTCAATGAAAACCAAGCTGGGATAAATCATATTAAATATAAATCATATAAATCAATATAAATCATATTAAAATCAGAAGGACAGCACTTTTCCCAAGTGCAAAATCCTGGAAACAAACCAAGTACTTGTCAACAGGAAAGCAGATGAATAAACTGTGTTATATGTACACAGTGATATAGAACAATATGAGTGACTCTTAGCAATATAATACGTTCAAAATAAAGATTAGTAATTTAAATACAAGATAATAAATTTCATGTGAAGTTAAAAAGTAAAATGAATGAAAAAGGTAATTTTGTAAGGAATATATTTGTTTGAAAGAAAACTATATAAAAAAGCAAAAGAACAATGAACATAAGATTCAAGATGGTGATTATCATATTAAGGTGAGGCAGAAAGATGGAATAGGGAAGTATAGAGCTAAATGTAAGTTAATATCAAGGTCTTAGCTTTCTTGGATTGAGGGTTCATACCGACGGACTTGTTCTAATTTTAAAACAAACAACTACTGGGGCGCCTGGGTGGCGCAGTCGGTTAGGCGTCCGACTTCAGCCAGGTCACGATCTCGCGGTCCGTGAGTTCGAGCCCCGCGTCGGGCTCTGGGCTGATGGCTCAGAGCCTGGAGCCTGTTTCCGATTCTGTGTCTCCCTCTCTCTCTGCCCCTCCCCCGTTCATGCTCTGTCTCTCTCTGTCCCAAAAATAATAAATAAACGTTGAAAAAAAAATTTTTTAAAACAAACAACTACAAATGAAGATAAATAAAAAAAGGGACATGAATGGGTTCATGATGAGCGTATATTATGACCAAGAATTTTACCTCATTCTGTGCACCAGTTACAAAAAAGTAAAAATGTAAACAAAATCAGAGAAAGTGATAGATTCAATGCTATTAAACAACAATAAAAAGTTCCTAATGTAGACATGAACAAATTATAATCTGTGGATCTTATTTAGATCTTGATCCAAATAAACTATGAAAAGAAAATCTGACATTTATGAGGCAATTGGAAATGTCAGTGTTGACTAAATATTTTGATAATATTACAGATTATTGTTAATGTTTTAGGTATGATAAGGTATTATGGTTATATCTTTAAAGGTTTTTTTTTTTAATCTTTTAGAAATACATATTGAGGGGCGCCTGGGGGGCTCAGTCAGTTAAGTGTCCGACTTCAGCTCAGGTCACTATCTCGCGGTCTGCGAGTTCGAGCCCCGCATCGGGCTCTGGGCTGATGGCTCTGAGCCTGGAGCCTGCTTCCGATTCTGTGTCTCCCTCTCTCTCTGCCCCTCCCTGCCCCTCCCCCGTTCATGCTCTGTCTCTCTCTGTCTCAAAAATAAATAAACGTTAAAAAAAAAAATTAAAAAAAAAAAAAGAAATACATATTGAAATACTTATCAATGAAATGATATGATGTCCAGGATTTGATTCAAAAAAACATGGGAGAGGAAGGATAGGTGATAGACAAAAGAAGATTGACCATGAGTTGATACTTGTTGAACCTGGGGCATGAGCACATTATATTGGGTTTATTCATTTTTATTATGTTTGAAATTTTCCATAGGTTTTTTAATTTCCTAATTTTTTACTCAAACTAATTTGTAAATTTTGCAGTTTTGCAATACTTTCTCAAATGTTTTATTGTAATAATGTAAAGTATGATTAACTTGTAATGGCTCAATTTGCCTTTAAAACGATTATGGATGTTGCACTTAAAGTACTTAATAGATTATCATACAAACTATAGTCTTATCGATTTTAATATTTAGATAGAACCATCCCCAGTATTTACAACTTATGCTAAAAAATGGGATTCCTGGGAAATGTGTTAGATGAGTCAGGATCTGCATCAGTCCTCCCTACACTGTAAACACTAAGAACAGCCATCTTTTATTTTGTAGATTTCTGAACAGAAGTTGAAAGAACTGATAATCAGTTGCTTAGCAATCTAATAATGGCTTGTTGCTCCCTTTCCTAGGACGCGGTGATAGCCACAAAAGCACCCTGGTGAGTTCCGGTTATGTTGCACCAGGAAAATGTGGATGTAGGGTTGATTCCACACATACTCAAGATTAGAATCCTTCAATTCTTTTTCGTCAGTTATGACAGCCAGATGGCTTAGCATGGAGATGTGAAGCCTAAGGCATGAAAAAACTTGAGAAGAGCAAAGGGCCAAGGTTTAATGAAGAGCTAAGGGCTCCACCAGGGAATGCTGCCTATAGAAAATTACTCTAAATTTGACTGGACTCACTAGTCAAATTCATAGAGATAGAAAGTAGAACAGTGGTTACCAGGGACTTGGGGGAGAAGGGAATAGTTATTGTTTAATGCATACAGATTTCACTATAGAATGATCAAAGTTTCAGGGATGGACAGTGGTGACGGCTGTACACAATGCAAATGTACTTAATGCCAATGAAATGTACATTTAAAATGGTTAAAATGGTAAATGTTGTTATGTATATTTTATCGAAATAAAAATTTTAATCAAAAACTGTACTTACATTAAATCCTGAAAGATCAATAGTAATGGCAGGTCCATCATCCCGGTCACCTTTAGGTGCAATCTGATTAAGCAGATGAAAATAGGCTTTTGAATCCTTCAAGGGAAGAAATGAAATAGAACTTTTAAAATGAATAAAAACATCATTTGATTTAGGAAAACAGTACTCAAACTGAAGAAACTGTCCTCATCTTGAAGAATGGAATAACTTTGTAACTTTATTTATAAGCTTATATAGGCTCCTGAATACACTATGCTGTTTTGCACCTCAAAGCTTCTAGCAACACTGTTCCCTATACTTGGAATACCCTTCCTCACTTTTTCATTTGTTTACGCTCTGAAGCATCAGCATTGGTTAAGATTAGGGTCAAGCATTATCTTCTGGAACCCTCCAGCCATTAACCCTCCAAGCCAATAAATTCAGAACTGCCTTGTAACTTGTTCTGAACAACAGAATGCAGTGAAAGTGATATTCTGGGGTTTCCAAGCTCAAGCCTTAATAGCTTCTGCTTCCTCCCTCTTGAAGTTAGCCTCCATGTAGGAAGTCCCAACCATCTGAGACTATCAGACTGTGAGGAAGCCCAGTCAAGCCATGTGGAAAGGCCTCATGGAGACACAGTGAAGCACTACACATGTGAGTGGTGGCCTCGTGCACCCTCCAGACCAGTCCAACTGACAGCTGAATGCCAATGAGTTAGTGATCCCAACCAAAACCATCTGAAGTAGAACCACTCAACCATGCTGCATGAACCCACAGAATCATGAAAAACAATATTATTTTAAGCTGTTAAGTTTTCTTTGTTAAGGGTAAAGTGAATTCATTTATTTCTGCAGTAGACCTTTGGGCTTCTGTATCATCCTAACCTTTTGAAAGGAAGATACACAGTACATAATATAATTTTATGAGCATCATATTAGACATCATTGGGGTTTATTTCTAGATTCCCTATTTCCAAATAATGCTTCTTAAGAGTGTTGACATACTCATTTATTAATTAAGGCATTGAGGAGAAACAGGGGGAAAAACTCCCTATAGGTAAAAACAAAATCCCAAAGTAAGTTTTCTGGGTATACCGATAAATATAAAAATTAACCTATTACATTTTGAGTGGCTTATTATATAGCAATAGATAACTGAAACATCCATCTACTAGTGTGTACCTGCCTGTGTAACTGGTAAGCTTCTCAAGAGTTAAATCTTTGTATCCCCTGTGCCTTGCAGAATACCCCACGGGAGGGGTTTAATAAATATCTGATGAACTGAATTTTAAAATAAGAGAGCACCCCTAAAATAAAAATTTATTTTATTTTTTTTCACAGAATATCAGCTCTTTTATAATCAAGTGATTAAATTTTATTTTATTTTATTATTTTTAAAAAAAATTTTTTTAACGTTTATTTATTTTTGAGACAGAGAGAGACACAGCATGAACGGGGGAGGGGGGAAGAGAGAGAAGGAAACACAGAATCGGAAGCAGGCTCCAGGCTCTGAGCCATCAGCCCAGAGCCCGACGCGGCGCTCGAACTCGGGGACCGCGAGATCGTGACCTGAGCCGAAGTCGGACGCTTAACCGACTGAGACACCCAGGTGCCCCAAGTGATTAAATTTTAAATGAGCATGTAATAGATGAAAGAGAAATATAATGTCATTTCAAAGAAAGAGACTGTCATCTAAGCCCATTATTTTTCTTAAATTTTTTTTTTCAACGTTTTTTTATTTATTTTTGGGACAGAGAGAGACAGAGCATGAACGGGGGAGGGGCAGACAGAGAGGGAGACACAGAATCGGAAACAGGCTCCAGGCTCTGAGCCATCAGCCCAGAGCCTGACGCGGGGCTCGAACTCCCGGACCGCGAGATCGTGACCTGGCTGAAGTCGGACGCTCAACCGACTGCGCCACCCAGGCGCCCCAATCTAAGCCCATTATGACAAAAACATAATCTGATTGAAGGTGTTAATATATCTACAGAAAATACAAATAAATGCTAATGCTGATTAGTCTGGGGTTGGAGGGTGGGAAATATAGAGAAGAAGGAGTCACAGGGACCGAGTTTGGCAATGCATGCCAGGGAAGTGACCAGGGGAGAGCTGTTAGGCATACAGAATGTTACAGTTTCCTCAACAAGCTCTCCCAGTAGGGAGGGAAGCATTGCAGGCTACTTTGGTTGAGAAACATACCTGAAGAATTCCTTTTGTCTACCGATTCCCTGTGCCCTCAGATATTTGGTCTCCTGTTAGCTGGTTATTGGCAAAGTGGGAGTAAGAGTGTTGGACTGGAGAGGTCCACGAGGGCCTCTCGTCCAGTGAACAGATGAATTTTTAGTTCAAATTAACAGACTGACATCTTCATTATAATTTAGTCTTTCTGTGGCATATGAAATAGGAAAGTACTTTATCTGCTAGCACAGTGCCTTCTCACAGCTAGTTGTATTTCTTCTTAAATATCAATAAACCAATTTTTTTTATTGCAAAAAGAGTATTTTGTCCTTTTTATTTTTTAAGACTTTATTGAAATTCTAGTTAGTTAACATACAGTTAATACTACTTTCAGGTATACAACAACACAACAACCCTAAACCTCCATACAACACCTGGTGCTCATCACCCATTCCCCCATCCTCTTTCTTTCTGGTAACCATCAGTTGAAACTCATTTTTTTTTTAAAGAAAAGATTTTGCAATTATAATTGGGAGCTCCACTTCAGACAGAAAAACACAAAGTTTCATTTTCTACACTGTGTCGTTATGAATTACACTTCAAGTTTATGTCTGAACACCTTTTGCGTTTTTACATTCTATGTCCTTATTTATGTCACAACGTTGAGCATTAAAATATAAACCTTAATGTCGCTGCTGAAGTTGTTGATGGTACGCCATCCTGCATTGGTCAGATGGTAGTTCACCCATCGCAGCAATAATTCCTCTGGAGAAAGCTTCATCAGCTCTTCTAGATCCTCACCCTCATTTAGTAATGCAATTAGAGCTGAGAGGAAAACAATGAAATATAAATTCTTCCCGTAGTAAGTAGATGTCAATGAAAAGTAAATATTTTTTATGGTTCTACCTTCATTCCTGGAAATCTCAATATCGGCAAAAAGACCAACTTTGATGATCTGCCAGAGAAGTCCCAAGACCAGGTGAGGTTTTCCTTCTTTGAGATCCTGTGCACCAATGTTGACCACTGTGCAACCAATGGCTGAGGCAGAATTCAAGGCCAGGTTTAAATTTTCCTGAATTGCCACAAGGAAAAATACATGTGAGAAAGTACTTTTCAAGTCTTATCAACTAGTTTTGAAAGTAAATTAGAAACAATAGATTGTGAAAATTCAGATTTTAAAACATATGTAGTATTTACAAAAGCAAAATACCCTAGTCAAGAAAAAAAAAAACCTATGGTTTTAACCGTCTCTTTACTACTCAATCTCTCTCCCTTGCACTCATAGATATTATACATCATTTTCATCCTATCATATTTCTCTTCTTTCATACATCACAATACTACATAAACCCATCATCATGAGGTAAAAAACTAGATTATCGCAACTTTGCAGTCCGTTACAAATTGAATGAGGCTTCTTTGGGATAAAGTTTCACGGAAACTGGTAGTATCCCAGCAGATCTATTCCCAGAGCTCTAAAACTACTGATTCAATACGACAGATTTAATATCCAAATTAACACTTTGCTCCTTTTCAGAGATCTGTCTTTTCCCATTCTATTTTGGAATACTCTTTCAAGCCTCCTAAAAATCTAGACTATTATCCCCTAGAATGTTATCTCTAAAAATAAAACTGTAAAAGATTTGGGCCTCAGGCCCATCCTGTAGTTATTGCAAAATAGCTAGATAATATTTTTTATTTTCTTTAACATACAGTATACAAATGTTAAAAGTAAAACCAAACAATAAATTTGTACAATAGTGAGAAACACTGCATTTCAGGGTCAGTGCCATAAAAAATTATGTGACACATGTATTCTATGATATATATGAATATTTTCAGCAATCATTAGATACTAAACAAAGCATCCTGACACAAGGTGTGAAAGAAAATAAACTTCTCGCAACTGCAATCGGAAATGGCTTCTTGAAGAATTCCTGCCAGGATTATGCAATATTATTGGCTTATTGGAAAGTGGGAGACAAGAAAGCCATGTTAGTCAACAGTCAATTCTTCTCAAGGATAACAGGAAATGGGAGTACCCCTTAATAGTCCAAGATAAACCATGTACCAACTGCCCCAAGGTTGTAGCTTCCTCATAAAAGAGACTAAACAACTTTAGCAGAATCAAGGATTGTATTTGCCAATAGAAATGAAGGATAGAGCTTAGCAGTAGCTCACTTTTAATAGCTGCAGCTGTGACTAGTGTATTAACTAGTTGCTATTGCTACCATGATACAAGAGTGGCAGTATACCATAGTGATTATAAGGATGGGCTCTAGATCTAGACCACTGGGATCATATCCTGGGTAATTTCTCAGTACCTCAATTTTCTCATCCATAAAAATGTAGGTATCTTATTTTAAGAGTGCTGGGAAGAGTCAAAGAGGTAATTCATCAGTTTGTTTAGAACAGTGACTGGTAACTAGTAAGTACTTAGTAAATACTAATATCTACCACTGCTCTAGAGATTTTGAAGGGAAAAGTGTGGTGACTATAAATTCCTGAGTTCAATAAGACTTGAATGGAGAAGCTGACTACAGAACATATAGTAAAAAAGAATAACCCAAATTCTGTGAAATAGTAAAACAGGTGGTAAAACTATACAGTACTCTTATTTCAACCAAGAACAACAGTATCAAGCAAATATTTGTTAATAAAAGCAACTTGGGGGCACTTGGGTGGCTAAGTCGGTTAAGCGTCCAACTTTGGTGCAGGTCATGATCTCACAGGTCATGAGCTCCAGTCCCATGTCAGGCTCTGCGCTGACAGCACGGAGGCTGCTTGGGTTTCTCTCTTTCCCTCTCTCTCTCTCTCTCTGCCCCTCCCCTGCTTGTGTGTGCTCTCTCTCTCTCAAAAATAAGTAAAGAAACATTAAAAAGAAAAAAGAAAAAATTGTATTAGAAAAGCAACTCGGGGCATCTGGGTGGCTCAGGCAGTTAAGTGTCAAACTCTTGATTTTGGATCCATGGGTTTGTGGGGTAGAGCCCATAGTGCAGACAGCACAGAGCCTGCTTTGGATTCTCTCTCTTCCTGTCTCTTTGCCCTTCCCCTGCTCACATGCACGTGCATGCACTCTCTCTCTCTTTCAAAAATAAACTTAAACAAATAAAAATAAATAAAAACAACTGAATGATTACAATTATATAATTGAATACTACTACCTTAAGTTCATTCAAAGCACTTTAAATCTTAATTTCATTCAGTACAAAATGCAGCTGAATTTTATTTAATAAAAACCTAGTTTTTATGGAAACTGAAATTACGTTAAATCAAACATTTTACATGAATGGACCTTGAACCCATTATGTTAGGTGAAATAAGTCAGAGAAAGACAAATACTATATGACCTCACTTATATGTGGAATCTAAAACAAAACAAAACAAAAAATACCAAATTCATAGAGAAAGAGATCAGACTTGCAGTTATCAGAGGCAAAGTGTGAGGGGAGGAAAAATTGGAGAAAGGTGGTCAAAAGGTACAAACTTCCAGTTATAAGATAGTTAAGCACTAGGGATGTAATGTACAACATGATGACTATAGCTAGCACTGCTGTATGATATCCAGGAAAGTTTTTAAGAGAGTAGATCCTCTGAGTTCTCATTGCAAGGAGAAAATTTTTGTCCTTGTTTCTTTTTATTGTATCTCTATGAAAAGATGGATATTAGCTGAACTTATTGTGGTAATCGTTTCACAATATATGTAAGTCAAGCCATCGCAGTAATGTATGTCAATTATTTCTCAATAAAACTGGAGTAAAAAAAGGTTTCACCTGGGCCTAACCACCCATTAATAAAGGCCTTACATTTTACAGCACAGTAACATGATTACTAGCAAAGGA
Organism: Herpailurus yagouaroundi; assembly: GCF_014898765.1. Taxonomy (NCBI): domain Eukaryota; kingdom Metazoa; phylum Chordata; class Mammalia; order Carnivora; family Felidae; genus Herpailurus; species Herpailurus yagouaroundi. The sequence goes on along the minus strand of NW_024412400.1, from coordinate 38,044,851 downwards.
CAAATACTTACAGAAATAGTGAAATGGGTGAGCTTTTTCTTATTAATGGCTCTTTCATCAATTGTATCTGGTTCAGATAAGTTGATCATCTTGCTAAAGAGAAAATGACAATAATTTAGTTTAAGACTCCGAGTTTATTTAAGATAAATAATTTAAGTTAAATAATTTAAGACTTTTTAGTTTGTTTTTGCAAGTAGACAAAACAGCTAAATTTTGAAAAGTAATAACAATCCATTTTTTTAAATATTATACTGTGATTCACATCAGGGACTTACTTTTTAAAACTTAAGAAATATTCCCTAACCTAAAACAAATCCGTCACCCACTACAATAGTAATCTCAGCATTTCCTCCTAAGTTTTTAAAACTTGCATTTTCTTTATGTGAGTCCTGTCTTTATATCATTTAATGACCATCAACATTCAGCAATCTGAAATGTAAAACAAAGAAATCCTCAAAAAGCCAAGTTTCATAAAGTGGTATCAACAGTGTCAAAATTACTGTTGCAGAAAGAGCCAGAGACATGGTTTTTCTAAAACTTCAATAATTCAAACATTTAAAAGAAATTAATATAAAATTTATCTCTAGATTTTAGAATCTATTTTACATTTTAAAATAAAGATAGGATGGGGCGCTGGGGCGGCTCAGTTGGTTAAGCATCCAACTTCAGCTCAGGTCATGATCTCACAGTTCATGATTTCGAGCCCTGCATCGGGTGGGCTCGAGCCCCGCTTTGGATGAGCCCCACTTCCCTCTCTCTCTCTCTGCCCCTCGGGATTCTGTCTCTCTCTCTGCCCCTTGCTCACTTGTGCCCTCTTTTTCCCTTAAAAATAAAAAATAAAAATAAACAAAAAATAAAGACAGGAAAATATCCATTCAACTGATAATAGGAATCTCCTCTGAAGGTCAGAGGAAGAGATTAGCATTACAGATGAAGGTCAAGGTCTATTTTACATATTATATTCTAAAAACTAGTACCTTGTACTTGAGGGTAGGTTGGGTTTTTTTTTTCTTTTTAAGTAAAAAGACTGAAAGAAATATGCCAGAATATTAATGATAGATAATTATGGGTAATAAGAATATCTGTGATACTTATTCTCTTCTTTGTAAGTTTTCTCTTTTTTTTTTTTTCCCAACGTTTTTATTTATTTATGGGACAGACAGAGACAGAGCATGAACGGGGGAGGGGCAGAGAGAGAGGGAGACACAGAATCGGAAACAGGCTCCAGGCTCCGAGCCATCAGCCCAGAGCCTGACGCGGGGCTCGAACTCCCGGACCGCGAGATCGTGACCTGGCTGAAGTCGGACGCTTAACCGACTGCGCCACCCAGGCGCCCCAAGTTTTCTCTATTTTTATAAACTTAAAAAAAAAAAAAGACACCTGCTTTGTACAAAGAAGTATGCTGGAACTATAGTTACGGTACACACAACAGAGACAAAGAAATGCTCTGAGAGAGTTTACAGCCTAGTGAGCAGAAACATACTGCAAAGAGCCAAGGATATGACAAGATTGATTTAAAACATTAATTTCGTTTAAGCACAAATGAGATCTTTCTTTTACATGTCCTCATGTCCCTGTCACAGTCAATACTCCCTTATTGAAAGTGAAAAAAAAAAAACCCCTTTGAACGTTTTTATTTTATTTTTTTTTAATGTTTAGTTTTGAGAGAGAAAGAGACAGAGTATGAATGGGGGAGGGGCAGAGAGCGAGGGAGACAGAGAATCCAAAGCAGGCTCCGGGCTCTGAGCTGTCAGCGCAGAGCCCCACATGGGGCAGAACCCGTGAACCACAAGATCATGACCTGAGCCAAGGCTGGATGCTTAACCAACTGAGCCACCCAGGTGCCCCCTGTGAATGTTTTTAAATACATCGGAGGAATAACTCAAAGTTTTCCTGGGATCATTAAGGAAATAGATGGAAAAGTCACCAGAAAAAGAAGACATTGCTTTTGAAGAAAAATGTGGGAATGCTTTGGTACTTAATTTTCTATGTAATATGAATTCTTTAATACCTACACACTTGTTCGCAGAACTGTAGTTTTCATGGAATGCTCATCAATGGAGACAGAAAGAACATATCTCCCTGAACCTAAAGTTTGACTCACCAAAGAAGGATGCCATCCGCAAGTGATTTGAAAAGACTGTCATCATGAGGATTCATGGGTAGGAGATGTTTACAGTCAGGGTCATCCTCCAGAGCTTTGTTTATCCAGTTAACAAAAGCCACTTTTTCTTCCTCTGGAAACAGAAAATCTTAGTTAGCAAACCTCACTGCACAAAATTAACCATACTACAAAAACATACTTTTTAACTTATGTTCAAAGATAATAAATGCTTATTATTAAAACTCTACTAAAATACTAAAGGGTTTAAGAGGGCATAAGGGCTTAAAGAGAGAGGGGAATTCATTCCACTTTTTCATCTGATATATTAGGGGACAGGAAGATATATAGCTTAAATGAGCACAATAAATATTCTATTTGATTCTAAAATCTTTACTAATACATATTGTTCCTGAAAGCTAATGAATCAGAAGCTGACTCTCAGAGGTCAGATTACACACACACACACACACACACACACACACACACACACACACACCAGGGTTAAAAATACAAGAAACAAATTTCCACAACAATAAACTCCACAACCCCCACCAAAATTTACAGAGTTGTGATCTGGGGCTTATAACAGAAATACTAATTTCAATCAAGAGTTATTTGAATGAATAAAACAGCTCCATTTCTGTGGAATTCCTACTATAAGAAAGCTGATACAAGTCTAGATATGAGGATTCTCAGTCATCTGCATCCTCAACTTCTCAACATATCACTTCTTCTGTGGGTACACTGATCTTTAGACAGAAAATATTGTTGAGCTAAGCAGTGGGAAGAATAGGAAGAAAACTTAAAAGAAAAATGTTCTACTGCTTTTTTATTACTCTGTAAATATAAAAATCATTTAACAACATAAATCTTCAAAGAAAATAGTTCCCTTTTTTTAAGGTTTATTTTGAGACAGAGAACAAGAATAGAGAGGGAGAGTGAGAGGGAGAGAGAGAATCCCAAGCAGGCTCCGCACTGTCAGTGCAGAGCCCAAGGTGGGACTCAATCCCACAAACCATGATCATGACCCAAGCTGAAATCAAGAGTCAGCTGCTTAACCGACTGAGCCACCCAGGTGCCCCATAATTCCCATTTCTATCACAGAGTAGCATATGGTGACTTGACCTTCCCCAATTCCTAGAATTAGGTAATTTCCCTAAGGGCATATTTGGCAGGCACTCCCAAAATGTTATCCATCACACACACACACACACACACGCAGTTACTAATATTTCTCTTTTGTACATATCATAATCTGCCTTTTAAGATTATCTTCTTGCTTCACCATACATACCTCCTCAGAGACTTAGAATCTAGGGATTTAAACATCAATTGGATATGGTACCTTCCATTTTAGTTCCATTTGTGGTAACTTTGTATCTTTATGATAAAGATATACAAAGAAATACAACATAAGGGATATAAATACACCACAAGAGATATATAAGCAATGTTTTAGAGAATTTAAAGAAAGAGAATCACTTCCAGTTGGGGTGGTCAAGAAAAGGCTTTATGGAGAAGGTACAATTTGAAAGATGGATTTTTAAGATGGGCAGGGAAAGGAAAGATGTTCCAGGTATAGGAAATGGGATTGAGAAACTGTTTCACAACTACTAGGATGTCTATAGTAAACAAAATGGACAATCACAAGTGTTGGTGAGAATGTGAAGAATTGGAACTTTTCATACATTGCTAGTGGGAATGCAAAATGGTGCGGCAACTTTGTAGAACAGTTTGGTAGCTTTTAAAAATGTTAAACACAGAGTTACCAAAAGACCTAGCAATTCCACTCCTAGGTATTAAGATAAGTTAAAGCATATGTCCACACAAAAATGTGTATACAAATGTTCATACAGCATTATTCATAATAGCCGAGACAACCTGAACGTCTATCAACAGACAAAAGAACAAACTGTGATATCATCCAAAAACCAAAATATTGTACAGCAATAAAAAAATGCCGTATAATGTATGTCACAACATGGGTGATCCTTGAAAATATTATGCCAGTGAAGGAGCCTGTCAACTCTCAAGTGAAAGGCCACTGCTGTATGATTTCATTTACATGAAATTTCCACAATAGGCAAATCAACAGAAATAGAAACTAGAGTAATGGCTACCAGAGGCTAGGGGAAGGAGGAATTGGGAGGGACTGCTAATGAGCATGGGGTTTCTCCTTGGGGTAATGAAAGTGTTCTCAAATTAGACAGTGGTGATGACTTTCAACTCTGTGAATGTGTTAAGAACTAATGAACTGTACACTTTCTTTTTTAAATGTTTATTTATTTATTTTGAGAGAGGGAGAGAGTGGGTGGGGGAGGGGCAGGGAGAGAGGAGAATCCCACGCAGGCTCTACACTGCCTGCACAGACGTTCAATCGACTGAGCCACCCAGGCGCCCCTGAACTATACACTTTTAAAGGGTGAATTTCATAGCATCTCAATTATATCTCAATAAAGCTGCTCTTTTTTAAAAGCTACTAAATACTCCATACCTAGTTCTAGGTAATATTTACATGGGTAATCGTTTACACATGTACATATTCCTATGTAAAAAAAAAAAATCATCAACCATCAAGCCATATACTTAAAAATAGTACACTGTATGCTCTTACTATGTGCCTCTTATACCACAATAAATGAGAAAAAAATATATATGGTGACAGATATCAGAAAGGTGATTTCCTCTGGGGAGAAACAGTTCCTGTTCGAGGCATGAAGGAACCAGTGAAAGTGATAAAATGTGTTCTCTTGATCTGGTGGCAGTTACATGGATGTTTACACATGCAAAAATTCACTGAGCTGTACTGGTAAGATTATAGCACTTTGCTAAATGCATATTATATCTCAGTAAAAAGATCTTTTAAAATCTTTTAAAATTTGACAACAGTTTTATTAGAATGCGTAGGGAGAAATGGAATTAAGGACTGAATCCCTATCAAAAAATAGACGTAGCATTTACAGGCCACTGACTTTAACCACACTTCTCTAGTGGGAAAAGGATAGAAAAAAAATTACAATGGGTGGGAAAAGTGTGAGTATATTGCTATAGAAAAATCCAGTTAGAAAGGAAAACAATCAACAGGACAATTAACAGATTCAGATCTCAAAGGAAAAGGGGGAAAAGTTACAGTGAGTTTTTGTTAATAATTTAAAGAGCACAGTTCGAATTATACTCCTATGAACAAAAGGAACTGGGCCAAAGGTTCTCAGACATCTCGACCACGAGAAGGAAGCTTAACATGGGGTAAGACATATCATCTTAAGAGTTAATGTGACTCTGGATTTCCCACCGGGCAACAATCCAGTGATTCTATCAGATTCAGCAAATCAGGTACTGTGCTCTCTAGTCACCCAGTTGCTTGAAAATCAGGAATCTCAGGTCCTGGAAAATGGAAGGGAAACGTCCTTGCAATAAACCTCTCCATAAATTCTCAGATCAGGCCTAAAAGCAAACTCAATTCACCAGTCAAGATGAAAAATCCATTCAGAGGTCATGACTGAACATAGTCAATGCTGAAATGTAAACAATTTCTATTTTGTTCTTTCTAATCTCTTTGCTGTGTGCTGTGTGCTGTGCCTGACACATAGTAGGGACCCACTGATTTCAGTGATTCTACAATTTTTCATCCTGACAGCTCTGAAACTGAGAGGCATGTCAAATTTGATGGCACATTATAGTCTGATTTTCTTTCAATGGTACATAAAACAATGGTGTGAGTTACAATGAACAGCATCTTAGATTTGATGAAATACCAGACTCAGTGAATGAGTCAATGAATGAAAGATCAAACTTAGAGTTGGAAGTTACCTGAATAAGAATGCTGTGTGCCCTCACTGGAAATGGATGATGTTCCTCCAATAGCAGTAATCCCTTCCCTCTTGTTAATTATTTTGCGGAACGTCTTACTGATGTCTTTGCTTTTTAACTCTTGCATCAGCTGGAATGGAATATAAGTAAAATTGAGCTTTGGTCAAATCATCATAAAAAACCTTTCAACATGAAGAATTACAAGTTATTTAGACTTCTTTATTTATTTGGAATGACATCAAAATAAATCCTCATCTGGGATTCTCACCCTTATTGCTTGTGTGCATAGACAGCACTCATGTCATTTTACCCATAACACAAAATGTATAAACGTTTGCACTGCAAGGACTAAAAGAAACTTTGTTATTATTAAGCTTAAATTGAATGCATTGAAATTATTCTCCTACACTTGCCATGATCTTTTGTATTGAAAACTAAAGAATAACTACATGATGAAGATTTTTAAATGCTTTAGTGAAGATATTTGCTTGTCTGAACATTGCAAATGCATACATGTTAAAATAAATAAGTCAGATGTCACAGGAAATAACGTAGCTTGGACAAACACCCTCTCTCAATCACTCTTGTGACTGGCCAGACTGAATTTAATCAGTACTCTAAGCAGCAGCCGGAGTGAAGTATTTTTGGGTTTTTTGTTTTTTAATTTAAAAAATTTTTTTAAAGTTTATTCATTTGGGGTGGGGGAGGGCATGCGTGGGGGGAAGGGTGGAGAGAAGGAGAGAGAGAGAATCCCAAGCAGGCTCTGTGCCAACAGTGTGGAGCCCGACGCAGGGCTCCATCTCATGAACTGTGAAATTATGACCTGAGCAGAGATCAAGAGTTGGGTGCTTAACTAACTGGGCCATGCAGGTGACTCCAGAGTGAGTTTTTAAAATTTCGCATCTGATCATGTCACGTCACACTCTCTTCCTCCTACATCACTGGCTTCCTATTGTGCTTACGATAAAAATGAAAATCCTACAAGATCCTGCATGACCTGACCCCAACTTATTTCTCTAGCTGCATTCCTTACCTTCACCATCTCCCCCCAGCCACGCTCAACTTGTTTCCAAGTGCTTGAGAGTATCCACCAATCCTGAAGCCAGCCTGTCTCAAACATCATTCATTTCTCCCACTCAACCCCTTTTACCTGTTTAACATCTTACTTCAGATCTCAGCTCGGTCTTCATAGTTTCCGACACGTTCTCTGCATCCCTGGGATCTCTAGCCTCACCAGCAAGTTCAGCTCCTTCTACTATGAACTCTCAAGGGACCCATACTGCTCTACCATAGCAATTATGATAGATCTCTTTTAGCCATTTGTGTGACCCTGCTTCCCCACATGTAAAGTCCCTGAAGGCAGGGATCATCTCTCTTTTTGTTCATTGCATTATTCACACACAGTGCCTAGCAGAACCTAGCAAGAAAGGAGCTCAAATCTTTGCCTAGTGAACAAAGGATGCAAAACCAGACGGTTCACATTTCACAAATATTTAATCAATTACATTAATGGTTATATTTTCATATGAAAAATACAGTCATGGCAGTGGTGGTGGTGGAAGGGTGTGGCAGCTTACTCAACTGCTGGCTGGCAATGGCAGTGTGGCCATCTCTCTTGGCCTGACCTTTTGAAACACAAGATATTCAATATTCAGTGCTACAATCTACTTTTCTTTTGTCAGTTGAGTCATGTATTATTTTTCATCTTGTTCGGTTCCCTGAACCTTGAGGTACTTTTTAATAATGACACCCATGTTATCATAGCCAGCATTGGGATTTACCTGGTGGCATTTGCTGAAACTAAAGATATCACTTAGCATGAGGAAATAACCAGTTTCCAGGAGGTATAGCTTCCATACCTTAGCTATTTCAGTCACACACAAAAATATTCCATTTCTCAAGACCAAGTACTGAGACATTAAAACATTCTATACACACAGATAGTCAATAAGCACTGAACTCAACTGTAGTCTTACTAGCACATAAGCTATTACTATTTAAATCTGACTTCCAACAACTTGAGAATTTTTTTCCCCTCTGTTTTATGAATTATTTGTGGACACTATTGTTGTTGTCATCCTACTCCTCATTTTAAAGCAATGTTTTTTCTGGTCTCTGAAGCCAGATTTGACCAGAGAGCAATGACATTACTAAAACTCTTCTCAAAGCAAAAAGATCAGTAACCAGAAAACTGAATTACTTACTGACACAAACTCTTCAAAACTGATTTTTCCATCTTTGTTGTTGTCAGCCACTGATAGAATTTTCTCCACAATCTCGCGCACCTTGTAGCCAGGCAGAGGAAGGCTTGCTTCCTTAAACAGGTCCTGTAGTTCATAGTCACTAACATACCCACTGTTGTCAATATCTGTAAAGATAAATTATGAATTGTCAAATCTCATTTGCACTCTTTATTCAAGGTGTGCACCCTGAAGGCCTCATGGGAGATTCACAGGCAGGTAGAACCTTTCAGGTTTGTCTCACAAGTGGCAGTAACCTTTTCTCCTGCACCTGAACTGTACAAGGGAGTCTATACACTTTATCAAAATATTCATAGTAAATGGACTTTATCCCCATAGGTTTAGGACTACCATGTGTATTTTAAGTGCACAGTTTGAACAATGCTCTGACAGATGAAAAACTCAGGTTTAGCAGAACACCCATCCAGACTTTAACCTCACAGAATTTACAAAATGGATCTGTAGGCCCCACATTCTCTATAAAATATGTGCATCATATTAAATACACATAAGGTATCTCTGTTCTACATTTCACTTGGTGCCACTTCTGTTTCATTTGTTAATAATTCATTGCTTCTTCATTATGTATTTATGATACCATTATGTAGGCCGAATCATGTTTGATGGCGTTTTTCCATCAAGTGTCCAAGAAATAATTTCACACCTATATTTGGACTCTTGGAAGGGTTTCCAGGTGTTTTCACGTTATCGCTGAGATGCCCTTCCCTGGGTTTTCCCTAGAGACTAGATAACACTTCTTGACACAGAACAAAGGCAACACAAAACACTTCTGCCCAGAGTTGGCAACATGGCTTTGGACTGTCTGATTAGTTGCCTGGATCCACCTTGTTATATAGGCTTTCTTCGTTCATCTGGTAACAGTTGCTGTGTTTCCTGTATTTTACTTTTTCCTTTCAGTAAAAGAGCTGTCCTCACTATAATCAATTAATTACAAAGACAAAAACTTTTAGACTTACTAGTGTGCAGAACAAGTGGAAAGTTTCTAAAATAGAATCTACCAATAACCAAAATACTGCTATAATCTCAAAAGTCAGCTAATAAGCTAAACTACTGGACATTGCAATAAAAATATCACTTTCTTCGAACTTAGAGCAAAATATCATTATTTAGTACAAGTTCAGAATTGTTTCCTATATTTTGAGATAGACAAATGTTGTTCATAGCAATATTATTTACAGTAGCAAAAAGGTAGAAACAACTCAAGATGTCCTTCAACAGATGAATGGATAAACAAAATGTGGTACAGACATAAAATAGAATGTTTTTCACGATGGGGGGTTGGTATTTATTGGGTAGAGAGTTTCAGTTTAGGAAAATGAAAGAGCTCTAAAGATAGAGATAGTGGTATGGTTGCATAACAACATGAATGTACTTAATGCCACTGAACTGGACACTTAAAAATTCTTAAAATAGTAAATTTTATGTCTATTTTACCATAACTTACAAAGGAAAAAAAAAGAAAAAAAGACAAATATTTTCACCTCTCATCTCTCCCTAGAGACCCCAAAATATCCCATCTAGTAAGGTTGGATGGGCATGTCCCTCTGCCTCTGGGAAAGGTTGTTTCGTACAAATTATCAGAGGGAATAGTAGGTTCTTAAGGAACAATTTATCTGGTCAATAAAGCTAGTACATATTATGCTAGTGTTAGCACTGCCTTCATACAGAGTAAATTATCTGGCTGTCAGATTTGTTCCATCAGTGAATTATTTATTCAAAATATCATTAAATAAATATTGCAGGATTATATGTCCATGAGTCATAAAGAGTAAAGTTCATGTACTAAACAAAGAAGAGATTACTAATTCATTCATTTCTACCAAGACCTAGGCAGCACTTTTATTCAAGCTACCAAACTGCACCTATAAAATAACACCAATAGCAGACTAGGGATACATTTTTATTATTTCCTCTGTTTCAACACTCAAAATGAGCAGAATGTCCTAATAACTGCTTAATTTTTGTCTTGAAAAGACTCTGGGCACTGCATATAATACTCTATAAAATTTATTATTAAAAATAATCTTTTAGAGGCCATACCATATTCATGCAATGCTCTAATGACAAATATATTGTCCTCAAAAAAACAAAAAACAAAAACAAAAACAAAAAAACAAGATTAAGGCATTCACTGTGAGCCTAATTCAGCCACCATGCAGACTGTATTCGGAAGGTTTGAGTTACTCTGGGGATGGCTGTGCAGGGAGAAGTGGAAGGGTCCAGAGATTTGTACAACTCACTTCACTTCATAGCAATGATGTGTAAGTTGTGAGCTTCCTGACAGCTTTACTTTTTTCTTTCTGGAGAGGCTTTCTTTTTCAAACTTGAATCTTTCTTTTCTCTTTATATTGGTCTCTAAAATTCTGTACCACATCTCATTTACATGAATTTTAGTCATGATTCACTAGGTTTGTGAGAAATCTAGGCACAAGATCAATTGTGATCATGATGTGTCCACCCCAGTCTATTATCTGACCGTTTCTCACAGACTGTCTTTTTTTTTTTTTTTACGTTTATTTATTTTTGAGAGTGAGAAAGAGTGCAAGTGGGAAAGGGGTAGAGAGAAAGAGGGAGAGACACAGAATCTGAATGTGAGCTGTCAGCACAGAGCCTGGCACGGGGCTCAAACTCACGGACGGAGAGATCATGACCTGAGCTGAAGTCAGATGCTTAACCAACTGAGCCACCCAGGTGCCCCACAGACTGCTCCTCTGTACCAGAGAAGGAGCCTACTATGGGAGGAGCAGGATTGGTGGTGTCACCATCCCAAGATCCTTTCACTGGGCTCGCCTTTTACTTGCATACATTTGCAGACTAGAGCAAAAGATATTTATCTTCTTGTTTGCCACAGGTTACCTAGGAGCAAAAGTGCAGAAGAATTGTGATCCAAAAGAGTATGAGGGAATTTTTTTTGGAAGAAAAATACAAAGCCATCAAATGATAATGTCATAAAGACAAAACACTGAATGGCTTTAAAAAGTGAAAGAAGAAAAATAAGACACACAGCCTTTAAAAACAATATTCAGATTTTAAAATGTTCTGCGCGAAGTCAGAAAGTGTTACTGTTAGCAACAAACGTGAAGGCCAGAGTTCAGTTTATAAACAAGGAAGTGTTTCTATATTTTCTTTCTGTAATGAGGATATCATGTTAAACGTATTCAGTTACGCTGTCATTCATTAACCTGGATTACTCTCAGCAAAGAAATTATCAAAGAATTCAAAGTCCAATTCTCTTAGAAATTCAAACCAGTCTTAATTTATCTTTCAGAAAGAAAGAATCCAGTGAAACCTAGATGGGGGGGGGGGGGGGGAAAAAGGGTAAAACTAGGGGTAAATGGGTGGTAGTAAAACCAATAGAGGGTATTCCATTCCTGGAAGTCTGACATCAAGCACAATAGCAATGTCGTATTTAGTTTTTCTCAAGCATACCTATTTTATTAAATGCTTCCTGTAGCTCTTCCAGCTCTTCCCGAGAAATGGTAGTGGTACTGTTTTCCATCTTTGAAGAAAAGACTACCTTCAGGTCTTTATAGCTAGAAAAAACAATGTTATAAAAAGAACATTAGCCCTTTGAAAACATTTATCTAAGCAACACAGAATACACAGGCAGTAAAATCTCTAGAAGAAATCACCTGAGAAGTCTGCCTGACAAGGAACAAATAGGAACAGATACCCCATAACACTATTTCCCAGCATAGGTGGGCCAGACAATAAGAGAGTCCGCAGAGGGAAGGAATGGAAGGAATGCCTGTCTTTTACACCTTGTCCTTACACAGGGCATACATGTTTCCCAGTAGGCTGTACAATTTTCATTTACATTGTACCCCGCTCCTTCAGTAAAATAATCATTTCAAGTTTGAGAGAAGGGTAGCATTTATAAATGTAAAGGAAGTGGTCAGGAAGTAAAATGTTAAGACATGAATAATGTCCACAAAAAGAATAAAGTAAGCACATAATTTTTCAAATAATTTATACATTAACATTTTCACTGATCAGTTAAAAATCGTTTTAAATTGTGTGAAGTCCTCGAAGAGTGTTATGGCTCATTTGTCACTTGTATACATACTTGCTTAGGAATTTGGGGGGTTCTTCCCCAAATTTCTGTATCTTACAGTTATTCTGGGGCCTGGTTCTAATTAAAGTATAATTAAATCTTCGGGTTTTAAAAAATATACCATTGCCCACTATTTAATTTTTTATTTTTTTGAATGTTTATTTATTTTTGAGAAAGAGAGACACAGCATGAGTGGGGTAGGAGCAGAGTGAGAGGGAGACACAGAATCCAAAGCAGGGTCCAGGCTCTGAGCTGTGAGCACATACACCGTGAGATCATGACCTAAGCTGAAGTCCAACGCTTAACCGACTGAGCCACCCAGGTGCCCCTATTTAATTTTTAAATAAATTAAATAGTCATGAGTAACTTTTTCTTTCTTTCTTTCTTTCTTTCTTTCTTTCTTTCTTTCTTTCTTTCTTTCTTTCTTTTTTTTTTCCCAACGTTTATTTATTTTTGGGACAGAGAGAGACAGAGCATGAATGGGGGAGGGGCAGAGAGAGAGGGGGACACAGAATCGGAAACAGGCTCCAGGCTCTGAGCCATCAGCCCAGAGCCTGACGCAGGGCTCGAACTCACGGACCGCGAGATCGTGACCTGGCTGAAGTCGGATGCTTAACCGACTGCGCCACCCAGGCGCCCCAATGAGTAACTTTTTCAAGGTGTCAAAGTGAGAAACTCATTGCTTCATCACTAAGCTGTCATCGAACCAAACTGTGTTTCATTCTTGTCTCTAGGTCCGTGTACTCTGCATTCTCCCAAATATAATGTGGTCAAAAGCCATATAAACACATAAATATGTATTTGAATAATAATATACATTAATTTATGTAATAATATATAAAGTATATATTATATACTTGTGAAATAAAAATTTGCATTTTAAAAGAAAGCTGCCTTTGTAAAATTCTTTGTAAAGTTTTGGAGGAAGAATTCTTGCTAGATCGACTCATATTTATCAGGCACATCATTTGCCAGTCCTGAAACCCTCCAGAAGGCAGTTACTAGAATTCACTTTGCAATTTTAGAAATGAGGAACACAGCATTTAACCAGCTTCCAAACACCTGGCATGGAAGGAGTCCTACCTGGATGCCTGAGACAGCTCAGAAGAGCACAGTATTTCAGAGTCATCTTGAAAGATGCAGCCCAAAGGCAGCCAGGATCACTGACCAGAGACTCACCAACAGGGCAGGTTATGTTGAATTCTATAGACAGATGTATCTTCCCATAGATTTTGTTATGTGCCATATATTTCTTCAGTAATTCCAAAACTGCTTTCCTTCTCCACTTTGTTTTTTTAGCCCATATAATTTAAACAACTTTCTTTCACCAATTAAAGCCTTTCTCCCCCACTCCTAATCCTCAAGGGTATCCTGACATAACAAAGTATATATTTAGAAAGTTAAGGAAGTATATTCTAAAAATGAACTTCCCAATTAGATGAAATGGGATCTGATCTTTTATCCTCCCTCAAATTTCTAACTTACATGAACCTCTAAAAGCTTTACCAAAATTGGGGCACCCGGGTGGCTCAGTCAGTTGAGTGTCCGACTTTGGCTCAGGTCATGATCTCACGGTTTGTTGGGTTCAAGTCCCGCAGCTAGCTCTGTGCTGACAGCTCAGAGCCTGGAGCCTGCTTCCGATTCTGTGTCGCCTTCTCTCCCTCTCTCTGCCCCTCCCCACCCTCAAAAATTAAAAAAAAAAAAATTACAAAAAAATTTTTAAAAACTTTACCAAAATTAGTCTAAGCAGCCATTTATAATTTATAGGATCTAAAACCCCAGGATCCAGAACAGTTTCAGCGAAAAGGCATTAAGAACAGCCCTTGAGACCAAGAAGATTCTGAAACCTTTCTACCAACTGTAAAGATCCCAACTGTGAGGGACCAAACCTGTTTTCACTGGCACCTTTTGGTTTCTGGGCTATTCTGTTTTCTCTCCTCCCCCTGTGGCCCTAGCCCTGGTCACCTGAGATCCTGAGTTCTTGAGGTAGCCGTTGACACAGAGGAGGCAGCCTGCCCCCTAATCTATCCTCCAAAATTCCCTTTTTTCCTTACTTCCCCCTTCTCTAGTAATATAAAAAATAATGGCAAATATTTACTGAGGGCTTTCAATGGGCCTGGAGCTATGCTAATGTCATACATGAGCTTACTATGTATTGATCTGTTCTTCTATTGATTGAACAAGTGTCCTCCCTTAAATGTAAATTAGAGGGCTGCACAGGTTACCTAAGGAAGGTTTAAAAAAGAGAGAGAGAGAGAGAGAAAGAGAGAGAGAGAGAGAGAGAGAGAGAGAGAGAGAGAGAATCAACATCAAATCTGTTTCTAATGCCTCCAAACCCTTAAAATCTCATGTAGTTCAATTAGCATCCCTATTCTCTCACTGCAAGCATCACAGGTAGTTTTAAAGAAAAGACTGATGACCACTTCACACTTAAGTATAGGTGACTGATAAACCTTTACAGTGCTCATCAGATTTATATTTTAAAGGCAAAACTTTTTTTAAGGATATGAGGGAATTTTTTTTTTAAGTTTATTTATTTTGAGAGAGAGCGTGCACAGCAGGGAAGGGGCAGAGAGAGAGGGAGAGAGAGAGTCCCAAGCAGGCTCCGCACTGACATTGAGGAGCCCAACATAGGGCTTGAACTCACAAACCGAGAGATCATGACCTGAGCTGAAACCAAGACTCGGATGCTTAACTGACTAAGACACCCAGGCGCCCCTTAAGGGCAAATTTATATTTTAAGGGCAAATGTCTGTTTTCTTTAGACTAACAGATGAATACATTATTAGACTATTTATACATCAGCAAAATAAATGAACTACACCCGTTTCTTAAAAACATAGTAACTGGAAAAAGCAAAGTGCTAAGAGATACATACGGTATATGTACCAATTATTGTGAATTATAAAAACACATGTATGTACTACATATGTTGCCAAACATATATAGTAAAACTTAAAAACACATGGGAATGATGCAACAAATTCAGAATAGTGGTTGTCTATGGAGAAGTACGAAAGGGGCACAGCTGGGAGCTGGCGCTGGATCCATTACATTTTTTTAAGAGAAATTTGAAGCAATTATGGCAAAATTTAACATCTGTTCAATCTGAGCATTCAGTATATGGATACTGGTTATACTGTCTCTGTACCTACTTTAAGAATTGTTTTGTTTTAAATAATTCACGAGATAATTTTTTAACTTTTAAGTTCAGATAGTAAAAAAAATAATACATAAATAAAATAATAAAGGCAACACAAGAATATGTTTTGAACTGGAGAAAATTTCCCAAAGTCCCTCAGGACATGGGGAAACATTTTTTCAAGTACTTCAATCTTGAACAGTCAAAACAGTTAATATTATTGTAGAAGAATAATTTATTGAAATATCAAATTGTGTTTCTTCTCCAAGAAGAATTGTGTTTCTTCTCCCCCGCCCCAGTCACACCCCTCAACTAAAGTAGTAACTACCTCTTGTCAGGCACGCTGGCAGCACAGAAAGCAAAACCAGCCTGGAATCTGCAGTTCCGAGTCCTCGGGTAGAAGCACAAACCTCCTCAGGGTTTACTGGGTGTTCTGGGAATGGGGCAGCAGGAGGAGGAAATCCCTGAGAAGCCACTAGATAAGGAAGACAGAGAGAGGGAGAAATTGTCTCCATGGGCAAACAGGGAAATCTGCAGATGCCAGAAAGGAAGACTGTGGCCACAGGGGTGGCAGAGACAGGGGCAGACAAGGTACAGGAGAATCCGTGCTGAAGGAATGCACCGTTGTGAGTAACGGGCATTTCCCAGGCAGACACTGGGGACTGATGATCCAGGACAGAAGAGCTTCCCGCGAGCCTCTGCTCTGTTTAAGACCCCAGGACAAGAGAGGCTGAGGGGCAGATTCCAGGTGCCTGAGAAGCACTTGACTGACTCAGGCAGGATGAGCCATCACAGTCAAAATGAGAACAAACTGAGGGTTGATGGGGAGGTGGAGGAGAGGGAAAGTGGGTGATGGGCATTGAGGAGGGCACCTGTTGGGATGAACACTGGGTGTTGTACGGAAACCAATTTGACAATAAATTATATTTAATCTAAAAAAATAAAGTTGCTTTAAAGAACATACACAAATGTGATATTTCTTTCATACCTGACTTTTATGGAAAAAGCCTGTCCTTTTTTATGGAAAAAAAAAATCCTCCAATTCTCTGGAGAAGTGCCTAGGCTCAGAGGTTCTGGAGCATGGCAGTATCTCTGGGAGGGGCAATACTATGGCATCCTATATCTTCCCCCTCTTCTTCATAAACTTCTCATCTCCCACCGCAATGTTCCACTTTTCTTACTATGTTCTATTTTCAGCTCCCCAGTACAAGTTTAAAGATCACAAGGTCAGTAGAATAAGTCACTATATGAAAAAAGTAAGCAGCTAAGAAATATGACTAAAGAGTTTCCTTTTTAGTTTAAAGGAAACCTAGAAAATACTTTCATTTTTCTGTATTTCCAGCAATCTTTTTTCAACCACATTTCACAACAGGGAGCGACATCATTCTGCAAAACGCAAACATTCATATTCCCTACCAAACTGTTACTTCATCAGATTTTCTCTAGTTAACTGGAATGTCTACTGACTTTCTAATATAAATATGAACTGGGAGACCACTGACTTTATTAAATATTACACACCAGCCTGAACCCTCTTTGGACAGAGAAAGCTATTAAATGGGTATGATATAATTCACATTTCTCCTGAGCATCCTTCTCCACTGAAAGAACTGAGCTCCATTTTTTTTTTAATTCATTTTACAAGGGGCAGCCATGCTGGCGAACTTTCCTGATAAGTCATCAACTGGATTGCCAACAAGCCTAAACTGGCAAAATCCCAAACTGTCTTAAAAGGGTAACTGTTATAAAAATGTAACTTTATTCTCAGATAAGCAAAACCAATTGCCTAAGTGCCTGCACAATCGTAGAGACCATAATCAGCACCAGTATGAAGAGTTAAGCCAGGTATAACACATCTGTGAGGCAGTGACACTTACTTCCAAACTAACTTATTTGTGACTTCTTTTTAAAGGGCGGCATAGCAATCTACAAAAACAAACATGACAAAAAATAATAATATACAGATATCTTTATGTTGGGGCTTTTTTCTGCTTCAGTTCCAAGGATTAACCATTTCATCAGTCCCCACACCACCTAATTCATGTGCCTTCTGCCCCCTACTCTCCATTCCATGGTCTGCCCGCCACACTCATGTTCTTATCTCCTTCCCACCTGCATTAGCATCATAGCCTGTTTTCACCTTGGCTCTGATATGTTATTCAGCTCACATGCATTAACTTATTCTTGATCATGTACTGCCTTGTGATAGTCACATTTTGTTAATCTCATTCACCTTCCTAAACTCACTGTTTGCTCTATACAGGTAAAAGATGCAGGTTTTCTGATTTTTATGTTTTCAATAGCCTTAATGTGTTACGCATGTGGGGAAAATTTACTAAAATTCACTAATGGTAATATTTCTCTTCATAGAGCAGGGAGAGTACTAGGTAAAAAAGGTGCCAAGCAGAACAGTTGTCTGTGCGAAATGTGTCACCAACAGGTGAGTGAAGAGACTGAAAGAATCTCCATACCTCAATAACTGGTTCTCTTCATTCACTCACCCACTTACTCATTATTTATTCACAACTTACGGAGCACCTGTTCACCCTACCCAGTATTAGGGGCACAAAGATGGTACTCAAAATTTTGAGCCCACTTGGCTATATATAGCAGGTGTTTTTTCTAAATCTTTCAAAAATAATTTTTGTCCATTTCCCCCAAATTCCTTTACAAAGGAGTAAATATATATATATGTATATATGTGAAAAAAAAAATATATATATATATATAAATACCCTCAATTCTTCCCTGGATGAATCTTTAAGGGCCAATGCTCTTGTGCAAACACCAGATGTCTAAATAAGGAAATCTGCTGGGCAAAGCAGAGAACAGAGAGGACTTGCCTACATCTTCTCCCCACTCACTGCCTTACTGCATGATCCACTGCCATGGTCATCTCCATGACCAGCCACAATTATAGTGATAATACTATTGCGCATTTGTACATTTGGGCACTGAGTTTGGTGCTGACCTGAGCGTTCATTGGCTGCTAAAGTTGCCACCAAGACCTTTCTGTATCCATTCACTTAAAAGCCTCAATATGTAGCCCATAGTAAGAGAGTTTAAAATCATTTAGTCAAGTATTCAGCAAATACAATTTGAACTAAGCATGAAGGTTTAAAGATTAATAAGAATTAATTTCTTCTAGAACTATACTTTAAAAAAAATTTTTTTTAACGTTTATTTATTTTTGAGACAGGGAGAGACAGAGCATGAACAGGGGAGGGTCAGAGAGAGGGAGACACAGAATATGAAGCAGGCTCCAGGCTCTGAGCTGTCAGCACAGAGCCCAACGCAGGGATAGAACTCATGGACCGCAAGATCATGACCTGAGCCGAAGTCGGCCGCCTAACGGACTGAGCCACCCAGGCGCCCCTAGAACTATACTTAATATAATGCTGATTGGGGTCAACTATAAATGCCTAAGTTTAATTAAAACTGATTTTTTTGGTAAATGATATAAAGGAATATTTTGATTATTTCTCTTTTCATAAACAAATTAGAATTGTCCCCTAATTTGTTTGCTGTTTAAATCTAGATTTAAAGGGACCTCTTTGAATACTATATATAATTTACTGTCAAGCTCATTGAAACTATGTGATTCTAGGTTGGAAGTTTCTGGACTAATCGCAGCCAAGGCAATAGCAGTATATAGAACAGCAATATGAGAAGGAAGGCTAGAAGGGGGTTGTGCATGCTTGTGCACGTGCAAACCACGCTTAGTAATTTTTCAGTTGAGAAATAGGAAATTGCATTAAACGTATACACAAAAGATATAAAGTAGAGTTTACTGATCAAAGTTTAGGTCAAGACTATCCATAGAAGACTGATTGGAACCATTTGGGGATGTGAAAGAAAGGGGAAGACAGGCCCCAGTACCTTCCTGAAGTCTCAAGCTCTAAGTTCAACATTAAGTGAATACAGCTAACTTGTAAGTTGAGGAAATTAGAGGCTATCAAGTGGGAATCCGTTCTTGGGACCTGCTGATCAATGTTGTCCCATGGCCCCAAGCTCAGCAACACTTCTGCCCAGCAGCCCATGAAAAGCCTTCCTGGTTCCTGAAGTCCTGGAGGAGGACGGAGGCCCTTATATCTGACTCCCTAGACTTTAGCCTTTTCCTGATGTGTACATGATGCCAGCCAGGGCTCTGAAAGGGGAAGCTGCTGCTGAGCTACAGTGGACTGCTGCCAACAGGAATCAGGCCCAAGGTCACCACACCTGATTTTTAAAGAAAAGCCAGAAATCCATATTTTTATGTGAAATTTTGTTTTCAGTTTTTGCAAACGATGTGAATCGTTTTATAAAACACCATGTGTGTCAGATTAAAACTCTGGTCTATTAATTTTGCTTCTACACCTCCCTAATTCCATGTGACCTCACTTGGTCTCCCAAGGGAACCTGGTAGAACTATGTTTCTCTAGAAACACTGGCATAAAATTAGCTCAGTCTAAAAGCCCAAAGAACACATTTTGTCTCTTAATGTGTCAAAACCCAACCTCTGCTATGCACCACTCACCACATCCCTGCTCCCAGTAAGGGATATTTCTAAGTGTCAGCTTCTCTGAGAGAAGAGGAGCCAGCAGGTCAGGAGCCCACTAATCACAGATTCCCAGCTCAGGTAACTGGATCTGCCCATCATCCCAGGATCTTTTCCTTCTCGTTTATTATTTATATCCCACCTACTCTCCCCCACTCCCACCTCCACTTTAGGACTTCTCTGACTCTCTGAGAAAATTCACCATACTAATGTTCCCCAAATTGCTATCATATAATGTTACAATACCATCAATACTTCAAATATCATTTCCCAATGTTTTGTTTTGTTTTCTTCTCCAGTAACCACTTCCCTTCTCCTGGTAACAGCACCAATGTTAGTTTTGGGGTTCCGCCCATTCCATATAATCCACATATAACAGCTGAGTGAAGTTCCAGGTCCAAGCCAATCAATACATCACATTCTCTGCTGTAGGGATTTGGTTTAGGGATAGGCATGTAACACAGTTGGAGCCAATGAGACATTAAGAAAGCTTTTGTGGAACTTTCTGTAATAAGAGTCCCACAAACTCCCCTGGATCAGTTTTTCATGAAGAAGTACAGGCCAGAACAGCCACATCAATCTTGCCTTCAGAAGGGGAAGACCTGAAGCAGAGAATTAAGCCAAAACCAACATAGCAGAGAGCACAGTCAGTGGGTGAAGAGAAAACCTGTCTGGGCAGAGTTAAGTGCTAAATCCCACTGGGCTAAAGCCTTTATGTCTTTAGTTACTTGAAACAATTTTTCTTTAAAGCCAGTTAAACTAAGTTTCTATTGCTTGCAACCAAGAGTCCAAACTGATATATGAGGAGTAATAACAGACATAGTTTACAAAAAGAAAATGTAAGGGGGGGGGGGGCGTCAATTCCTCAAACAATAGAAAATATTTAAACATTCCGAACTGGGAAAGAAAATTAATCATAATTATATTTTCTAAGTTTACATGTAGATAAGAAGCACAATAGTTTTAAGGTTTTTGTTGTTGTTGTTGTTGTTGTTGTTTGGTTGACACACAATGTTACATTAGTGTCAGGTGCACAACATAGTGATTCAGCATCTCTATATGTTGTGCTGTGCTCACCACAACTGTAGCTGCCATCTGTCAACACTCAACACTATCACAGTATCATTGGTATTTGTCATAATTTGTATTTTACCACCACCACCACCACACCTGATCTCAGAAAGCTCAGTGCATTAGTGAAGTACAAAAAAGTTAGATTATGGTTGCTCCCACAGCAATCAGCAGCACTGAAGATTACATTCATAGCCTAAAGGCCTCCAAGCTTATGGCTTCTCTGCACCTTTTATCCTTCCCTTTATCCAGAAAGATTCTCGTTCCCATTTCTGTTAATTCGTTTCTAGGTAAAGATGAAAAACTCAGGGGCGCCTGGGTGGCTTAGTTGGTTAAGCTGCTGACTTTGGCTCAGGTCGTGATCTTGCACTCTGTGAGTTCGAGCCCCGCGTCGGGCTCTGTGCTGACAGCTCAGAGCCTGGAGCCTGCTTTGGATTCTGTGTCTCCCTCTCTCTCTGCTGCTCCCCCACTTGTGCTCTCTCTCTCTCTCTCTCTCTCAAAAAATGAATAAACATTAAAAAAATTTTTTTAAAAAGATGACAAACTCAGTAGTAATATATTATGAGGAATGGCAGGCCTTTTTGTTGTGAGGCAGGGCAGGGCAATCCAGCTACAGTAAAAAAAACATTCAGAGTCAACAAATCATTAAAGTCAGGAAATTACTAATGCAGTGCAGGTAACGGGGCGGGTGTGGGGCGGTGGGGAGAGCAACTTACCAAACACCTGACAGTAAAAAAAACAGACATCTAAGATGTTTGCAGGTCTATCCAACAGTTCACTGAAAGCAGGTACCCCCAAGTATCAAGACCCTGTAAGTTAGTTCAATTTCCAAAGGGGTACTTCATCTAAACCTCAATGGGACCCACATTATAATTTGCTGCATAGCACAGTAATGTGCTTCCAAAGTACAAAGGGAACAAGGAAGATATATGGCAGACAGGAATTCAGGAATGAATGAAGATGAAAAAACCAAAACTCTCCATCTAGTCTTTTTTAAGTTTATTTATTTATTTTTAAGTAATCTCTACACCAAGTGTGGGGCTCGAACTCATGACCCTGAGATCAAGAGTTGCATGCTCTTCCGACTGAGCCAGTGAGGCATCCCTCCATCTTGTCTTGTAATAGCATTTTTTTTTTACATGATTAGTGGTCTAATGTAGTTACAGATGCTGAAAGAAAGTGGCCTGAAATAAACTTTAAGTAGGAACATTAGAAACAACAGGTTTTTAAATCAAATCTATTTGCTGCTTTTATTGTTGTTTTGGATTCCAGTTTACAATCATTCCATGAGATGTCACTATATCACTATTCAAAATTATACAAGCTGCCTAATTATTCTCTATTTTTAAATTCTAGAAGAAACCATTCCAAAAGCTGATGTCTTCCATAATTAAATTCTCTCTCTCTCTCTCTCTCTCTCTCTCTTTTTTGGTTGTTGTTACTTAATACTACCATTTCCTTCTTCAGAATACAGCCTCAATAATTTTTGGCTGTAAAACTATGCCTCCAGACTCCAATCCCTCCCTGTTAACAATTCTTCTTTCCCAATCTACCCTGAGAAAGACCTCTTTCTCCCAAGGCCTCTTCCTGATTGTCCCATAACTTTCCTTCATGTCTTTTCCTGTCCCGAGAAACTCTACTCTTTCACATTCAATTCTTCATGTGCCCTCCAAGCAGAGCTCAAATTCCACCATAAATTTCTCCTTTGGCCTCATTGCGTCTCAGCACATTTACTGGAAACATCTAAGGTGCTAGGTGTTGTTCCAAATGTTGGAGGTAATCTACTGGTGACTCACATATGGAACTGGCTCTCAAAGAATTTACAATCTAGTAAGGGAGCCAATAAACCCCAGATGACAGCAATGGCAAGCACATGAGACTCCCTCACCCACTGCAGACGTCATTCACCAATCACAGCTCTTTCCCACAAGGCCTTGAGTTGCCTCAGGGTCCCCTTTTCAACATGGCCCCTGACAGAGCCCCTACCAAAGAGTCAGCCCTCAAAATGAGCTAGGATGCCACCTCCAGAACCACAATGCAAGCCAGAATGAAATAAGTAGGAAAGGAAAAATCTTCTGACGGCTTCTAGTCTTCAAAGAAGACTTTACAGAGCAGGTGCCATCTGAGCTGGACCTTGAAACAGGAAAAGGCAAAGAAAGATGAAAATTGCACTAAGGAAGAAAATTCTTAGTGGTCTCCCCACAGAGTACTCAAATAACTCCAATTTCTCAGACTTAGTATCTACATTGTATTACAGCACCTTATCACCTTGAAATTTTTAAGTTTTTGAGAGCAATGGTGTATCTTCTATTTCTTCTCTAATTAAAAATTTCAAGGTGGTAAAATGATACAATACAATATAAATACTTAAAAACTCCACTTTTAACCTCTTGGTGACAGTGATGGTGAGTGATCTTATTCAAAAGATGTCACTCCTCTGAAAGCCTTTTTTTAAAAAAGAAATCCACTTAATATCTTTACTAATTCTATTATTTCTAAATCCTTCCACAAAAGGGTGTTACAGTTCTTCAGTTTATTGCATATATATATATATATATATATATATATGTATATATATATATATATATATATAATTTTTTTTTAAGTCAGTCCTAATGTTGAAGTTATAATACAAATTTTTAGTTCCTGGCACTATACCATGAAGCACAATGAAGATCATCTTATTTAAATAAAGCAAGCTTGTCTTTTTGCCTATTGATAATAGCTACTTCTGACATGAAAAATAACTCCTGCCATCTCCAAAGATGCCTGCATGCTACATCTTCTAATCGGAGCAGGCCAATGCTGGCCAGCCCAAAGATTCTTTCTTTTTCCATTCAAATAGGTCAACAATTCACTCCTTATGCACCTCAGAAAACAACTTATTGTCTCACTGTAAGCCATACTCTCTAAAAAGGAATTTTCTATGATTTCCAAGACTCTTGGCTTCACCTGTATCCCCTTACCTATTGACGATGGAAACATTTAATCTTCCTACCTGGTATTTGTGCCAGCTAAGGTATTGTCATTGTAAGCAACAAAGACTGGCAAAATTTGCCCAAAAAGGAACACACTGGAACACTCTGGCTCAAAGAGGAAGGGAGGGCTGAACAAGAAGCCTCTGGAAGGACAGGTGCCAGGCAGTTTTAAGGAGCTCCACAGTGGAAACTACGACGTGCCATTTTAGAGCTCTCTCTCCAGATGCCTCAACCATCACCAGCTGTGAATGACAGTCTAATCCCCAGGATGTTAGTCTGTTAGTCTGTTTGGCTCAGGCCACATGCCCAACCCTGTGCTCAGGGGGTATCAAGAAGACCTACAGCTGTAGAGAATCTCTTTGTCCTAGGTTCATTTGCCTTCTGCACAGGCTCTGTGTTTGCATGACGCAAAAAAGCAAGGTTTAATTCTGACTCCCAAGCAAATGCAAGCATGCCATTCTAACAGTCTTCTCCTGACCTGAACTCATCCCACCCAGTTAAGAACATCTGAAGGTCAAATGAACAAGACTCATAAAATCTCCCCCAAACTCTCCATCCAAGGAAACCCCACAAAACACAGCACTCATACACAACAGCAGTCCAAAAAAGGCAAGGGAGACTTCCCCTACCCCTTTGATAGTAATAAACATTCATAGGTGCTCATCATACACCAAACACTGTTCTAAGTAGTACATATATTGTCTCAATCCACACAGCAATTCCCTGAGGTTGGTAATTTTATAATTCCCATTTTACAGTTAGAGAAATTGAGGCCCAAAACTTCCCAGTAAGTGGCAGAGCTCGGATCCACACCTAGGGAGTTTTCCAAGTCCAGGCCCTTAATTAAGTTTCATAGTGGTGGTCTCCATACATCTCTTTCTGCCCCTATATCTCAAGTTATACACCCTGTGATTGTTCCCTATTAGAAGCTGCCCTACAACCTGGCTTTCCAGCATGGTAGCATTAGGGCAAAGTGTGGACAGTGTGATCTGTCTTGCTAAAACTTTAGAGAATGTATGGAAGGATTTAAATGAGTTTTGTGAGAACTGTATGAATTCTTTTACATTACATTTTTTTCTGTCTGTACAAAAGTACCTTGTTCCTATTTTCCATGTATTATTTATTCACTGGAAATTATACATTAGGGAGGTAATTTCCCAGACTGTAACCGCCTATGATGCCAAATATTTCATTCAGAATAAATGCCTCAATACAAACACCAGGGAGCTGTCAGAGAAAAGGAAGCTGTGAGTCACTTTCGACGGCTCTAGAATAATCCAGGCATTACTTCCTAGTTTATAATCCTTTCCCACCATTTCCACCCAAGAATTTCCAAGTAAATGATTCACAGCAACAGACATTCTTGTCCAACTTGTGCCCAAGTGAGCAGAGGAGTCCTATCCAGGGTGTTTCCATGTCAGGGTTTGAGCTTTAGCCTCCAAAACACACATCAGTTTAAATGTGAAGTGTTTCACTTTTTACACCAATAAATTAAAACAGTGTTGTCAGGAGCTGAAACCTGGAGGCACTTCACAACTTGCAGAAACCCTGACCCTCTTTATTAACTGACAAAGGAAGGAATTATCATATATGTGTGTTTTCAAGCACCCATAGAAATCTTTCCTAAAATCCCAAATTTCTATAAATTATGGCTAAAAAGCATTAGTGCCAGAAAATATTTTCCACAATTGCAAAGGATGCCATATCACGAAGAATTAAAACTATCATCACGGTTTTTTTTAAGAGTACAACAGTTAACACGTCTATGGTTTTCTCATTCTTCTAACAGTCTACATGCTACCACAGAAGGATTCTACTAGCTGACCATAACAGGTTAGGGCCTTTGTTACTCATAAGAGATGGATGCTTCCACAATGCAATTAGATACCTGCCCAAGAACTATGAGGTATCTGTACCCTTTGCTTTGGAGAATGGAAGGAAGCAGTGCCCACTACCAGCTCTGGAAATTTTCTCACACCAGAATCTTGGCATTAGTAAAATTAAACAGTACTTTATATTTATTGAGTATTTTATACTTTCCAAGCATCCATTTTACCTCTTTAACTCATTATTAGACATAGGTCTCCCAACAGAGAAACTGAGACACAGTGAATTTTAATGACTTATAAAATTTATAAAATCCGGTCCACACTCCTCCAAAGATGACAGAACAGGCATCTACACTGAGGAGTAAATGCTATGCTCAGAGCTCAAGAACAAGTCTTTGGCAATGCTGGTTGAAAGTATTTACAACCAAAGAGGACCTGAAGCAAAAACCACTAACCACAAATGCAGTCAAAATTAAGACACACTGACATCAATGTTTATATGCCATGGGTTGTATAACTTTAGAAATAAAGGAAGAAATTAACAAGAGCACAACTACTATAGGAAATGTTAACTTCTGATAGTTTAATGAGTCAAAAGTAAATAAGGATATAGAAGTTTGAATAATAAGTTGTAAAGGTATAATTTTTTTTTACAACTCTCACATTATAATCCTTATTTTCTTGAATTCAATCAAAGTTAGCTCTAAGGCCTACTCAATACAATCATTTGAGAAGACTAATGCTAGTTGTTATAGAAATCCCTCTCATTCTCTGGGCCAAACCAGAACCCCAGACCTTATAAGAGAAGAGGAACAATGGGGAGGACCATTCTGTCCAGTGAGCAAGACAGATACATACCCTTCTGGGCTCACATCATCCATTCAAAAGCACTAGCATTCACACCCCCAATTACAAGCCTGGAAACAGTGAATTTTCTTCCCCAGGTCAGTCCCACTCATCTGAGACATCTCCTATGTATGCAGCCTCTCACACTGTAAGACTCAAGGTCATCTGGACTCCACTACCTTCTCCCTGCAAAAAACTTACCTGCAAAAACTGGACTCCACTACCTTCTCCCTGCAAAAAACTTACCACCAAATCCTACCTCCAAATTCTGGAATACCTCCTCCTCTCCACCGTCACTTGTCACTGCCTTAGTCCAGCACCCTGGTGTCTTGTCAGGGCTACTTCAGGAGGTCCAGCTCTCCCTGACTCTCCCCATCCAGTACTTGGCTCTTACACTATGCCCATCAGCTTCAACGTATTTCCCAACAGACCCAGCCTAACAAGCATTTAATGAGAAACTTTTTACTTAAGATTTTGTGGAGAGGTGGAGAAGAAAATTGACAATGCATACCATTGGACAAAACTCTGCACATTTTTCTTTAATTACCACATCTTTCCCCAAAACTCCTCTCTGGGATAACACCTCCTTCTGTGCTACAAATCCTGGACCACCCTCTTTAGGTTTCAACCTCCTTTCCTACAAGGTACTTCTTTCCTTAACCTCCCTTCCAACAATTTTTCTTATGTTGAGCAATTCAACTCTTTGCTCACCTTCTGCAATTTGCACTCTTTCACCCATCATCCTGTCACCAAACACACCTTCCACCTAAGGATCTGATTTTCTTAGAAGACAGAATGGAAAAAGCAAATAACAAAGAAGGGCAAGTTAGCAGCCACTCTAGCTCCTAAAGACTGAGAAAAAAACTTCTAAACTGAAAAATCACTGACCTACTCAAAATACCCTTTTAAAAGAGCCACTAGGCAGACTTCAAGCTGTATTACACAGCTGTAATCATCAAGACAGCATGGCACTGGCACAAAAAAAGACACTCTGATCAATGGAACAGAATAGAGAACCCAGAAATGGACCCACAAACCTATGGCCAACTAATCTTTGACAAAGCAAGAAAGAATATCCAATGGAATAAAGACAGTCTCTTCAGCAAGTGGTGCTGGGAAAACCGGACAGTGACAAGCAGAAAAATAAACTTGGACCACTATCTTACACCAGACACAAAAATAAGCTCAAAATGGATGAAAGACCTCAATGTAAGACAGGAAGCCATCAAAATCCTCGAGGAGAAAGCAGGCAAAAACCTCTTTGATCTTGGCCGCAGCAACTTCTTACTCAACACATCTCCAGAGGCAAGGGAAACAAAAGCAAACATGAACTATTGGGACCT